>NW_019154117.1:24702783-24706676 GCF_002288905.1 Enhydra lutris kenyoni
CTCTTTCTTTCCTGAGGTATAATTGACATGTAACAATTATCTTAGTTTTAGTTGGTCTACATAATTATTTGAGATATGTGTATATTGTGAAATGATCACCACAATAAGACTAGTTAATATCCATCACCACACATAATTAATGAATTTTCTCTTGTGATGAGAACTTTTAAGATCTACTCTCTTGGCATCTCTGAAATAATATAATACAATGTTTTAATGATAGTCACCTGGCAGTTATTCTTAACCTTGGCTGTGAATTCCACTGATCTTCTGTTCAGCTTGTAGGTGTGTCACTTAAGAGGCAACATAGGAAAAGACAACCACTGCAGTAAAAATAATGGCACTCTATAAGTGAACGAATCAATGGGATTAAATAGTTATGAAAAGATGCCCAAATCTACTGGTAATTAGGAAAATACAGAAGCACATAACGATGAAATACCACTGGCAAAATTTAAAAGACTGGAATACCTAGGGCATGCTGAATAGTAGCAAGCTGAATTAATGCTGTGTTTATGGAAAAACTGTGCAACATCTAATGAACTCAGCCATTAAAACAATCTATTAAAATTTAAAATACACAATTTTCAAACTAGCGGTCTGCTCTTGGGACTATATTCCTTGGAAATTAAAGCACTGGGGGGCCTGGTTGACTCAGTTGGTTAAGTGTCTGACTCTTGATTTCAGCTCAGGTCATGATCTCAAGGTCATGAGATTGAGCCCCGTGTGAGGCTCAGCCCTGAGTGTGGAGTCTGCTGAAGATTCTCTCTCTCTTTCTATCCCTCCCCATTGCGTGTGTGTGCACTCTCTCTCTCTTAAAAAAGAAAGAAAGAAAGAAAGAAGGAAAAAAAGAAAGAAATTAAAGCATCAATATGGAAAGTTATATTTACAAGGATACTTATTGAAGCATGGTTAGTAAAGGAAAAAGCAAAATCACAAGCAAACATACAAGCTAGAAATAAAGAGCTGGAGGGGAAAAGCTGATAAAGTAACCAGTATCACTTCACCAAGGTATATTTTTAGGCATTAAAAATAAGGTATTAGAGCTACCACAGTTGCCAAATTATTATAGAATAAGCAGATAAGGGATGCAGAGAAATCTGTACAAAATGATCCAGCTTGTACAATAAACATGGGCCAAAAGGTTCCACATGTGTATACGTGTGTGTGTTTGTGATGATACAAGTATAGAGGAAAATAAAGACAATAGCTTTAAGGATACTGAGTAACTAAAGTTACGGAACTGGGGGCAAGTGAAAAAGAAAAAAAAAAGATGGCATTACGCAGATCTCTGTCAAATATGACATAATTCCATTTATGCAAAATTAATGTGTGTATGCACATATGCCTAAATAAGAAATAAGAATGAGGCGTTAGAACTTGTTCTACTGAATTGTAGAGACAATTATTATACAGCGAAAAAAAGAAAGTATTAGAAGTGATGGGAATAGTATTATCTTAGTTTGTAAAACAAAAGCTCTCCCAGCAATTGTCAAGGAACCCATCCCTCTACCCAGCTGTACATATGTGCATGGGCTTTCTGACTGTGCATACACTGCAAACACGTGTATGTGCCCAGATGATGTCACGAAGGATGAACGTCAACATGTTGTATATACTTCTCTTCATGCATCTTGTAGAAGTCTGGAAGAAATAGCTACTTAAATTTTTTAAAATATTTTTGTGACTTGAAAAAATTTTGAATGATGAAAAGGGTTATTTTTAGATAAATTTTGTTTATTTTTTTCAAAGAATGAAAAAAACCACAGAGGCAAGCTAATGGTTATCGAGGGTTAAGAGACAGTTCATGAACTGGTGTGAAGAGAATCTGGTTGGCTGCTTCCATGGGCATTAACTCGTTGTGGAATAAGTTACTGGTGAGCTGAACATGAAGATCGTGAGAGGGAATGCAAGTATCCAGAGCTCGCTTTGGGCCAGACTGGTCTCAGCTCCTGCGAGGTTCAGCCAGAAGAGCTAGGCTGCAAGAGGGCATTCCAACCTTCACTTGGGTCTCGGAGGGGTCATCTTTCAAAAGCAGGCCCTGGGGCGCCTGGGTGGCTCAGTGGGTTAAGCCTCTGTCTTCGGCTCAGGTCATGATCCCAGGGTCCTGGGATCGAGCCCTGCATCGGGCTCTCTGCTCAGCGGGGAGCCTGCTTCTTCCTTTCCCACTCCCCCTGCTGGTGTTCCCTCTCTCACCGTGTCATTCTCTGTCAAATAATTGAATAAAATTAAAAAAAAAAAAAAAAAAAGCAGGCCCTGGCGGATCAAGTGCCTAGACAGAGTTTGTGGTTTTCTGCCCAGAACTCCAGATTTTAAATTGGACTGTCATTGCGGCTTCCATGAAGAGTCCCAGCGTTCTAGAAACTTGAGGTTAATCCCTGCCCAGTACACAGTGAACCTGGGAACAGCCTTTCGAAAACAATCCTTTAAAAACACTTTTGGCCCCAGTATGAAGGGAGCCGGAGTGGGGAGGGAGGAGCGCTCCATTATGTGCTAGTGGGTATTCTGCCAAGCAGAGTCGTGGCTCTGCGTAGAGCCCTGGACAGAAAATTAATGCAAGATTTTGTTTTCCCATGACTTGGGGTTTGTCCAACAGCTGGTGTTAGAATTCCAGACTCTTTTGGATCACTGGGATCGTTGAAATTCTGCTGAGCTTTAAAGAGATCCTTGGGATTCAGAGAGGTGGGACACTGAGAACCTCTCATTATCCCCCCAACATTTGTCTTTCCCCATTTGCCATAATATCACAAGGCAGTTATAGATGTTGAATCAGAGTTCATGACTCCAGTGGACTTTTGTCTCCCATGACTATTTGTTTGGATGGATGTTACAAATGGATGTATGGATGTTACAAATCTCTTACGCATACTGATCATTAAAGTAACCCTCATCCAGAAAATTCATAGACACCCTGCCTAATTATGACAAAAGCATAAGAGCACTAACTGAAGAGGTCTGGTGACAATTTCTGGTAAATATTAGACCACTCACAGTGTTCCCTTTAGATTTATAGTTTTTTTTTTATGCCAAGAATTCTGTATAGATGTAACAGGAGTGCAGAAATATTTCTGAACATACCACTTCCCAGTCTTACTCAGAAAATGCCTGGTCTTTGGGAAAAAATGGCGTAATCCAGACACAGCAAAATACAGTTACTTTGGGCAAATTTGCATTCTTTGCACTTCAGCTTACTTCTGACAATTTCTGAAGTGACTACTATGGTTGCAATGACAAATCACCCAGACTCACCACTTCTCCGTCAACTAGCAGAGGCTCTTCATCCCTCAGTCTATGTATTTCGTTTAATTTTTCCCTTGGCAGTTTTACCATACATTTATTATTTTATTATTATATATTTTATATATTTTATATATATATATATATATTATAAGATGCCTCAAATATCACTTTGTAGGCATTCATTCCTATGTTTATCTGAAGGAATGCCATGATGATGAATATATTTTTTCAGGATGGGCTAGGTTATGCTGTTGTAACGAATCACTCTGAAATCTCAGTGGCTAAGCACAACAAAAATATATTTCTTGCTAATCAGAAACTCTGATATGTGACATGGAGTCTCCCACATCTGGTGAGTTGAGGATTGCCTTCAACTCATGAGGTCATCCTCTCAACACTTGACTTCCGGAGTTGTCCTAGCCAAGGAAGAAAAAGATGAAGGTGACCCACTGACTCTTGAGTGCCTTGGAATGGAGATGGCGCATCACTTCCTCACAGATGCAATCATGTGGCCCAGACCCAACAACAGACCAGTATGAGTGCTGCAGGGAGCCCACAAATATTCTGTGAGTGCTAACAGTCTCTACCAACCTTGAGTTTGTCTTTCTTTCTTTCTTTCTTTCTTTCTTTCTTTCTTTCTTTCTTTCTTTCTT
>NW_019154117.1:24706686-24971258 GCF_002288905.1 Enhydra lutris kenyoni
CCTTGGAGAGAGGGAGAGCACAAGTGGGAGGAGGAAGAGGGACAAGCAGACTCCCCACTGAGGGTGGAGGCTGACGTGGGGCTCGATCTCACCATCCTGAGATCACGACCTGACCCGAAACCAGAAGTTGGACGCTCAACCGACTGAGCCACCCACATGAACCCCCAACCTTGAGTTTTAAAAAATAGTGAGATATAAATTAAAAGCCAGAGCAATATTTTCCAATGTTAGCTGTCTACATTTTATTACTCCTAGTACTACAAAGGACTTAGTGGGGAAAATTTGTCTTTCATGGTAAAGCTGGTCTGGGAAAGGCTGTGGATTGTATTTACCACATTGAATGTATAATGTGCAATTAGTTAGTAAAGGTTTTTAAAAGTGTCACATTAAAGAAATCTATTTCATTAGAATAAGCAAGATATCAGAGTGACTCAGTTTATTTTTTCAGTTGATAAATGATTTTTGAACACCTACTATTTGCTAGGGGTTGAGCTAGACTCTGGTGGGGGGGGGAAATTAGATGCATAAGGCTTTTCCCTTACCCACAGGGAGATTAATTGCAGGGGAGGAGTATGAAGCGATTCCATAGGAGTGCTCACATTACAGTAGAGGATAAATTTTTACCTATTCATCACTATCTTTTTATGCCAAACAGTCTTGTGATTCACTTGAGCTTATCTGGCTATGTCACAGCATATTCTTCCTATAGTAGGAAGGCAACTTTTTTTTTTTTACTCGACTTTATTTTTTAGAGCAATTTTAGTTTCATAGTACAGTATAGCAGAAGGCTTGGAGATTTTCCATATACCCCGTAAGAAAGGTAATTTTGAAATATAATGACACTAGTTTTTTTGTGTGTGTGTGTGTGTGTGTGTAGTTGGCAATTTTTCTTAATAGTATACACTATAAAACAGTTGTTTTAAAGATAAAATACCATGGGATGCCAAATTAATAGCAAAATATACTGATGTAGCAAATTTTTTAAATTAAAAAGAGGTACATTCTTACAACAAAAAATATTAAACGAACTTAGAGTACATGTAAGTGTGAAGACTTTCCTACAGCCTTTAATCTAAGTCATTTCATCCTTTTTTTTCTGGAAGTAAACACTGTTACCATTTTCCCTGTATTCTTCTAGAGATCATCTACTAATATGTGTTACGCATATGCACACACACATATATCCCATTTCTGTCTGTCTGTCTGTCTATTTATCCATCTATTATCATCTATCTGTTTTTAAACACAAATGAAAACTTGTGAAAGGGCTAGTCTGTATTTTATTTATTTAAAGATTTTATTTATTTGACAGAGAGAGAGAGAGCGAGCACAAGCAGGGTGAGGAGCGGCAGAGGGAGAGGGAGAAGCAGGCTCCCCGCTGAGCAGGGAGTCCAACTGGGAGCTTAATATCAGGACCCTGGGATCATGACCTGAGCCAAAGGCAGATGCTCAACCGACTGAGCCACCCAGGTGCCCCATATATATATTTTTAATATTTTATTTATTTATTTCACAGAGAGAGACACAGTGAGAGAGGGAACACAAGCAGGGGGAGTGGCAGAGGGAGAAGCAGGCTTCCCGAAGAGCAGGGAGCCTGATTCGGAGCTTGATCCCAGGACCCTGGGATGAGGACCTGAGCCAAAGGCAGATGCTTAATGACTGAGCACCCAGGTGCCCCTAAATTTGTTTTTTTTTTAAATTAAAAATATATCTAAAATTTCATCCCCGCCATGCCCACACTTTGGATTTACCATAATTTATGTAGCCAGTACCCTACTGATGTTATCATTTAAGTCAAAATGACTTCTTATTTATTTATTTGACAGAGAGAGATCACAAGTAGGCAGAGAGGCCAGCAGAGACAGAGAGGAGGAAGCAGGCTTCCTGCTAAGCAGAGAGTCCGACTCGGGGCTCGATCACCCGGACCCTGGGATCATGACCTGATCTAAAGGCAGAGGATCAACCCACTGAGCCACTCAGGTGCCCCAAGTCAAAATCACTTCTAAAGTTGATTTAAACAAATCTAGTGTTTTTAAGTTTTTGAAAAAAGCCATAAAAGTAAATTAAAGCCCATTCTTAAAATGTGATTCTTGTGAGACATTTTTAATACCCCAATGAGTATTTTTAAAAAGTGTGCTCATTTGCTTTTTTAAAAATTTCTTTTTTTCTTTCTCCTTTTTTTAAAGTGAGCTTTTTTTAAAAATAAGATTTTATTTATTTATTTGACTGAAAGAGAGAAATCTACAAGTAGGCAGAGAGGCAGGCAGAGAGAGGGGGAAGCAGGCTCCCCGCTGAGCAGAGAGCCCAATGAGGGGCTCGATCCCCGGACCCTGAGATCATGAACTGAGCGGAAGGTAGAGGCTTAACCCACTGAGCCACACAGGTGCCCCAAGTAAGCTCTTTTTTTTTTTTTTTAAAGTAGGCTCTATGTCCAATGTGGGGCTCAAAGTCATGATCCTGAGATCAAGAGTCCCTTGCTCTACAACTGAGCCAGCCAGCTGTCCCCAACTTCTGTAGTTTTAAACATGTAAGAATATATCAAGTTCATTCTACATGTGTATGCATGCATTTTATCTGTACCTTAAAAATGTGTTTTTTTCCTTTAAAAATTTTTTCCTTTTAAATTTTATTTCTTTTAAAAGAAGATTTACTGGTTTAGGTGTAAGACCCATTAGGAGAGAGCATGTGTATAGTTTTGAATTCTTAGAAATACCCCCTCTCACATAACATGGGTGGCTTTGTTGCACAGTGATAATTATTGATGATAATTCCACACCTATTGTGGAATTTTATAAAGATCTTCATTTTAAGTTCTTGCATGTAAAAATGTTAATGCTTTCTGAGTTATGATGAAAACATACGAAACTCTTGAGAACACAGAACTTTAGGGCAAAAGGGCTGTTAGGTTTCTCTTCGGATAGCCTATGTTTATAGGAGGAAGGAGAAGGAAGGGCATTCTGTTTTCTCCCTCATCTAAGATGGAACCACTGGAACGCTGGGACAGACGGAGGGCTTGGGCCAGAGATCTCTCACCTGCAGCAGCAGAGAGCAATCACTCTCCTCTCTGAAGTGATTTACAAACACCAATGAAGCTTCCCAAAAGCCATGTAAGGTAGGGAGGTTATAATTACCCTGTTTTACAAATGGGAAATTCAGACAGAAATAGGTTCAGTACTTTGCCGCGGGCACACTGTGGTTCCTCCCAGAGTTATCCTGACTCCCCAGAGGACATTGCCTTCATCAGCTCCACTCACACCCCTACCCTGGGTGGCACTGTTCTGAGAAACCAAGAGCAGGTCTCCAGTAGGACAGAGAAGTAGGGAACTGGGGCCACTGTGAGGTCATTCAGTGACTCCACACAGATAACGCTCATTAGCTGTCTAAGGCTAAGGACTGGGAATGTCTTTTGATGTGGATGTGCCCCAGTTGGCACTCAGCGAGGACCTGCTGGTAATCTGGCGAATTACCTAGTTTATAAAGGCAACATTCTTTCCCTTAACTTTTTTTTTTTTTTTTAACAGAGTGGGGGGTGGAGGAGATAGGCAGAAGGAGAGGGAGAGGAAATCTCAGACTCCCCGCTCAGAGCAAGCCAATGGGGAGCTCGATCCCACAGCCCTGAGATCACGAACCGAGTGGAAATCAAGAGTGGGGACGCTTGATCAACTGAGTCACCCAGGCCTCCATCTCCTGAACTATTTACATTGTTGTCCAAAGATTTGACAGAATCCAGATTTCAAAGGGTATCATTTTTCATAATAATGGTTAATTTTTCCCCCAGAATGCTGTTTTAAAATATAAAGCAGGGGCGCCTGGGTGGCTCAGTGGGTTAAGCCTCTGCCTTCAGCCCAGGTCATGATCTCAGGGTTCTGGGATCGAGCCCCACATTGGGCTCCCTGTTCAGTGGCAAGTCTGCTTCTCCCTCTGCCTCTGCTCCTCCACCTGCTTGTGCTCTCTCTGTCTCTCAAATAAACAAATAAAATCTTTAAAAAAATGTAAAGCAGAGCTGAGAAAATGGCTGATATAGAATGATATATAGATTGGCAACCTGGAAATGAGGAGTGGGGCCTATCTTGATACTTGTCCTAATCCTATGACATTCAGATGTAGTACTTGTTCATATTGCTGGAATTCTGCAGGTGAAAACATATGTAAGGGAAAGTGTAAAGAGAAACCTTTTTGTAAATATCATTCATTCATTTCCCATTGGATGGGGATAGGGTAAGTCTGGGGGAAGATAAGAATCAGAGAGTGAGGGGTGCCTGGGTGGTTCTGCCGGTTGGTTGAGGGGCCGAACTTGGGTTTGGCTCAGGTCATGATCTCAGGGTTATGAAACTGAGCCCCAGGTCTGGCTCCGCACTCAGTGCAGTCTGCTTGTCCCTCTCTGTCCCCCTCTGCCCCTCCCCCTCCTTGCTCTTTCTCTCAAACGTAAATAAATAAAATCTTAAAAAAAATCACAGAATGAGTAAATTTTTTAGAAATGGTGCTTTATTATAGCTCAAGAATTGAGGAACCACCTCCGACAGGTTTACTGGGATCCACGACAGTGGGGACCGCTAGTGGGCAGGCTAAGTGAAGGACATGCATGCTGCTTAAGGAGAAGTCCTGCATGGAATCTGGGACAACACATCTTAGGCAGTGTGCACGTACACACACACACACACTCACAGGCATGCACAATCTATGTTATCATACAGATTTCTCATCAGTAAGTGTGTACAACGAGATAAATACATAGTGAGCACATTTACTCCATTATACCTTCTTTTTTTTTTTTTTTCCAAAGATTTTATTTATTTATTTGACAAACAGAGATCACAAGTAGGCAGAGAGTCAGGCAGATAGAGATGGAGAAGCAGGCTCCCCACTGAGCAGAGAGCCCGATATGGGACTCAATCCCAGGACCCTGGGGATCATGACCTGAGCTGAAGGCAGAGACTTTAACCCACTGAGCCACCCAGGCGCCCTCCATTATGCCTTCTGTGTATGTGTGCGTTTTAGTTATTTGGGCAAATGTCTTGCCTCCTAATAAGGGGTGAGCTCCTGGAAACTGGAAGGACTAGACTCTTCTGGTCTTTTTCACCCTACCTGAGACACAGCACAGTTTTTTGCTTATCATTTGTTGAATAATATCCAACTACACGTAAAGAAGGGTGTTGTCTAATTTCTTAAGAGACTTAAGGCTCTGAAACGCTGGCCAGGATTGGTTTGCTTTTTCAGAGCTTTGCTACCTGGGAAATGAATCTAGAAGTCTCTTTTAGAAAGGGCTTTCTAAAAAACCCAATGTAATTACTCCTGATCTAGAGATAAGGCCCAAAGATAAAGACCGAAGTTTATAATTTAAATGTCTTCTTTACCAATCTCACCTTGTTTTGTTCTGTAACCGTGAACCATAGTTGACAAAAATCAGGAGCTACCATAGGAGACGACAAAACATCAGGGTGACTAATATTTCTTTACCCCACCTGTATTTCTGGGGTTTAGAATTTCAATACATTTCAGTGGGTTCTCTGCTATTTTTCTCTTTCCCTGAACTCCTAACCGAGTGAGTAACCTTCAGTGTTTATCCAACTTTTCATTTTCTCTTGAAGTGTTCTGGTAAAGTCTGCAGATGTTGAAACTGCCTTTTAAAAATGCATACGTCTCTAGGTTTTTAAAACTTAAAATATCAAAACCAAACCAAACCAAACCGCAACGTAAAAAATTCAGCCCTTTTGTGTTAGTATATAGATAACTCAGAACGTTCCTTGAGGAATGAATTCCACTCAAATTTATCCATCTTTGGATTTTTATTTCGATGCAAGGTTCTTGCTGCTTTTTCTCGCTGGCAGTGATCCCTCCTCAACATTTGGTTGCTTTTCCTCCCGGGTTAGCTCACTTCTCGTAGTTAGTTATGACTTTTGGGTGGTTGTTGGCTGCGGTGAGAATTCCCACTTTATTATTTTGCGACCTCTCCATGGTCCTGGGTGTTCATTCCGCCAGCACGGGACCCTTCCTGCTCCAGCCGCACTCATCCACCTGTGGGTAGATCAATTCCATCTGTCCTTAGCATTCTTTGAACAGTGGCTCACTTCAGAGCCATAAATGCCCGGATCCATGAGCTAATCCAGTCTCCCTCTTTGATAGAATCCATGACAGGATCACAAGCCGCAGGGTCATAAACATCATTTGAGTGCTAATAAATTTCAGGCTTTAAAAGGAGGTGTTTATGTCTAGCAAGAGATACTCTTTGCAGAAGGAACTTTCTTGGGGCATCTGTCATTTGTTTGGTGGCGGGGACTCCTTGGGGGCCTGGCAAGAGAATTTCTCTCAGGTATGATGTAAAGGGAGGAGGGCGCCATTTGGTAGCAAGAGCTCTGAGACTGCCCGCCGCCTTCTCCTGGTCTCAGCCCCTGCCCGACACCTCATTCTTTGTGTGATTGATTTCAGAGAACATCTTTGGTAGTGGCCTCTGTCTACCTATAACGGAATAGCCATGCTGGGTTTAATCTACTGGGGAAAGCATGCTAATTTTTATTACGTTCTCCAGCCCCCTTTGATTTCCCTGGGTGCATACTCTCCTACTTTGGTGACAGAATTTTGGGACTTTGACCTTTCGATCCAAGGTTTTGGGTTGGATGATAGAATAAAATGTGAGATTTTGTTCTGCAGGTGTCTCTAAAAATACGATCAGTTCCTATTTCAGTTGGGCTGCCTGGCATGGTCTGATGTGTTCATCCGGCTGCTCAGACAGGACTGTATTGGTCAGGAAGCATTTAAGGGTGATCATCTACTTATTCAGGACTCTTGGCTGGTGATGGAGATCCAAAGGAAAGGGAAAGTGTGGCCGTGCGGTCTGGCTGGGGAGAAAAGAAGCAGGGAAGTGAGGAGTAGGCGAGCCTGTGGCTGATCGAGGTGCGGTCCACCCCCCTTCAGCTCGGACAGTCCTGGGGGGCTGTGTGTCTGCCAGGCTGAAGGGGTCATGAGGACCCACAGCCTGGCTTCTCCAGCTGGGTACCAGGAGTTCTATTTCTCTGCCACTTCAGCAGACTGCTTTACAAAGACAGCACAGGAGCTGCTGTAATCCTTCCACGTTCCCAGGATGGTGGGAAGGTTTGGTTCATTGTGGGTACTTGCTGGTTTGCCCTGCTTCTCCCCTTCAGCCATCCCTCTCATTCAGATGCATCCACTCCATTTTGGAAGGGGTGCCAGGCTCAGCAGTGAATGCAAAACTTGTTCTTTGCAACAGATATCCAACTGTCATAGAACGATTTGGGGGTCAGAGACGGAAAAGAGGGCAGCAAGTCAGTTTATGTCAGTCGTCTGTGGGAGTTCCACCAAAAGGCGGGTAGGTCTATTTTTAAATTTTTATTCTTAATTTTTTAAAAGCTTTTATTTATTTATTTGAGAGAAAGAGAGAGCATGTGGGCGGGGAGAGGGGCAGAGGGAGAAGCAGACTCCCCTGTTGAGCAGGGCGCCTGATGCAGAGCTCCATCCCAGGACTCCGGGATCATGACTAGAGCCAAGGTCAGACGCTTAACCGACTGAGCTGCCCAGGTGCCCCTACTTTTTTATTTTTGAAGGTGAGAGGCCACACACCTGCCATCAGCACGTAGTCCCAGACCAGGGAGAAGTGCTGCGGTAAACCACAGCTCCTGTTGTCAACTTTTGCCCTAACTCCTAAGTGTTGCCCCCTTTCCTGGGCCTCTCCTCCGCCCCCCACTTTATGAAATATGTACCTGACACCAGGATGGATGGAGGCTTCTCTGTGTAGGTACTGTGGGTAACGAGTCTGCAGCTGATTAAATCACAGGTTTCCTATATCATTCTTGGGAGTCGTGTAGCTCAGTTCTGTGAGCTGACAGTTGTACAATAACACCTTTTGAACTGTTCCTGGTCTCATGCCAGAAAACTTATCTTTTAATGGTTCTGTACCCACCTCCCAACTCCGAGGGCAAGCAGAGAAAGGAAGGAGTATGCTTTGAAAGAAATTCCAAGCTTCTATTATGTCTTTTCCCATTTTGCCGTCCAGTTTCTCGTTGACGAAAGCATCATGGGAAACAACAGAAGAGCAGGTTGTTTTCGATCGTCTGCATGAAGTCCAAGTTCATCTATTTTAACGCTTCTGTTGAATGCTTGCTACATACCAAACACTCTGCTAGGTGCTGAGGACAGCAGCTTGGCGCACGGTGTTTTATCATTAGCATTCTTTGTGATTTTCATGATCTAAATTGCTTGTCATGATTATGAAATAGGCGCATTAATGTCTGTTTTTTGTTTGCTTGTTTTGATGAAGGTCCCATACTAGAAAGTAGAGAGCAATGATATATTCTTTCTCCCACGTTTCCCCATTTTCCATAACCAAAATAGATACTGCTCTATGAAAACTCATTTCTGTAGGATTGTCTGGAGAACCTGTTAATGTTGCAGTGCATTTCTAATTTTTTTTTTTTTAACGAAGACTCATGAGAGAAATTTCTTTCAGGCCTCACCTGCCTGAATATCTGGAATCCCCCCAAGTAAGTGGTTTGCCTTGGTCTTGTGGATGCTGTGAAGTCAGAAACGTGTGTTTCTCTCTTTGTGGAGATGTTAGGACACTCACGCTAGTTAGACCCCAGGGTACGTCCTGTAGCATACGTTTCCCCCTACTAATGCTATTTCTAACTTCATATAGTTTTCCTGCCCCTATCTTCCTTCTGTTTGGGCTTGCTCACTTATTTTAATCTTACAGAATTATTTATGCACATTTTAATAAATCTCGAATTCTCGCAACGACTCGGAGGTAGGTATTCATAAATACATTAATAAAATAGGAAGAAAAACTGCCGGCTGCATATACTTATGTTTAAACATTCCTGGAGGTTTCAAGAATGTATCTAGCTGGTTTTTATGTGTGTCAGGTCCCCGAGTAAAAAATTCATATACAGCCGGCCCCTCATGCGGTTGAAAATCCATAAATCCATGGATAATCTTTTTTTTTTTTAAGATTTCATGTATTTATTCGAGAGAGAGAGAAACAGAGAGAACAGAATGTGCGAGAGAGCACAAGCTGGGAGGAAGGGCAGAGGGAGAGGAAGAAGCAGATTCCGTGAAGAGCAGGGAGCCTGACTTAGGGCTTGATCCCAGGACCCCGGGATCATGACCTGAGCGGAAGGCAGATGCTTAACCGACTGAGCCACCCAGGCGACCCCCAAGGATAACTCTTGCCTCCACCAAAATCTTACCTACTAATAGCCCCTGTCTACTGGAAGCATTGCCAAGAACACAAACAGTTGATTAACACATATCTGGTATGTGATATGTATTATAGACTGTATTCTTACAATAAAGTAAGCTAAAAAAAAAAACCACAATGTTATTAACAAAGTCATCAAAGAGAGAAAGCACATTTATAGTACTATACTGTATTTATTGAAAAATCCACGTCTAAGTGACCTGTGCAGTTTGAACCCACATTGTTTGTTCAAGGGTCAACTATACTTTGAAAGAGTTTCAAAGTCAAGGTGGAACACAGAGATACCTGGTTTGTTTTTGAGAATGTTCTTCATTTATTCTTGTTGGGGTTTGTGTTTACAGATTTAGACAATGTATTTTTTCCCATTTCATATTATAAAGGTAATAGAAGCTCATGTTAGAAATGTCACACAGCATATACATTGGAATTAAGTACGAAATTAGAAGTCTTTCCCCTTCACAACATCTAATTCTCATGCCCTATCGGTAATGACTTTTCTCTGTACGTAGAAGGATATGTATACGTATGGATACTTGGGTTACTTGAATGAATCATATTCTTCTGCGAAGTAGGCTTTTGTAAGTTGACAAAATATGGACTTCTTTCCAGAGTGATAATTAGCTGTCTTTTGTTCTTTTTATAGCAGCACATTATTCTATCGTGTGAATACTTCATACCTTATTTGACTGGTCTCCTAATGATGGACACTTAGGACTCTCCTTTCTTGCAAGCAAACATTGCTGCAAACAGTGTCTTTGTTCTTGCAATTTCTATACACCTGTGGGAAAGATACTTTTCTGGAAACATAATCGCTGGGTATGCATGTTGAAATTTTTCGATAGATATTCACAAATGGTCTGCCAAAATGGTGTTCTCCAATAAAGGTTATCCTTATTCTCTCATTCCACCCCCCCGACAAAGGCTGGATATAATTAAACTTCCTTTTGTTACAAGGAAGGCAAAAAAATGGCAATTTATGTCTGTTTTCATATGAATTTCATTATTATGAGTGAGTTTGAGAACTTTCATGTATTAACTGCCTCTTTGGGCTTCTTTTTCTTTGGATAATATCTTTAGCCTCTTTGTACATTTTTCCCCTATTGGATTACCCAGCTTTTTCTTACTGTGAAGAGTGTTCTTTATTTAAATTTT
The DNA here is from genome assembly GCF_002288905.1 of Enhydra lutris kenyoni. NCBI lineage: Eukaryota > Metazoa > Chordata > Mammalia > Carnivora > Mustelidae > Enhydra > Enhydra lutris. Next base: position 24,717,050 of record NW_019154117.1, read on the forward strand.
CTGTCTGTTACAGTATGTTACAATTAAAAAAATCTTTACTGATTGTTTCTATTGCTTTAGGATATATGTCTGTGTATCTATACACATACCAACCTGTATAAAATAGATCTGTATCCCCACACTGAATTTCTTGTTGTAGTCAAATTTAGCAATGTTTCTTTTATGGAGGCTGGTTTGTTGTTGTTGTTGTTGTTTTTTTTTTTTTCCTGCCTAGCCAGATTTCCCAATGCTATCTTTTACTCACTGATTTGAAATGCTACCTTCAGGGGCACTTGGGTGGCTCAGTGAGTTAAAGCCTCTGCCTTCCGCTCAGGTCATGATCTCAGGGTCCTGGGATAGAGCAGGCATCAGGCTCTCTGCTCAGCGGGGAGCCTGCTTCCCCCTCTCTGTCTCTGCCTGCCTCTCTGCCTACTTGTGATCTCTCTCTGTCAAATGAATAAATAAAATCTTAAAAAAAAAAAGAAATGCTACCTTCATCTTTTCTTGTGGAGCCCTTATTCTATCTTTGGCTCTAGTATCAGAAAACATTAATCTTTGGGGGGAGGGTTGGCCCTATTTATTTGTCGAATTTAAAAAAAAATTGAGATATAATTAACATACATTTTATTAGTTTTAGGTGCAGGACTTAATGACCTGATATTTGTATATATTGCAAAATGATTGCTACAGTAAGTCTAGTTAACCTCTGTCTTTAATACAGAATAAAGTCCTTTAGTAAAGGACACATAGTAAAGGACATAGTAAAGGACTTTACATATAGTCCATACAAGGACTTTTTTTCTTGTGATGGGAACTTTTATTATGAATAATATTCATATATATGTATAGACACTGAATTTTTTTATTCATTTATCTATGATGAGCATTTAGGTTGTTTTCATTTCTTGGCTATTGTAAATAATGTTGCAGTGAACACAGGACTGCATATATTTTTTCAAATTAGTGTTTTCATTTTGTGTGTGTGGGGGGTAGAATTGTTGGATCTATGGCAGTTCCATTTTTAATTTTTTGAGGAACCTCCATATTGCTTTCCACAGTGCACCAGTTTGCATTCCCACCTGCAGTGCATGAGGGTTCCCTTTTCTCCACATCCTCACCAACGCTTGCTATGTCCTGTCTTCTTTTTCTTCTTCTTCTAATTTACTTATTTATTTTTAAAGATTTTATGTATTTATTTACTAGAGAGAAAGAGAGCATGTGAGCGCCTGAGCAGGAGGAAGAGCAGAGGGAGAGGGACAAGCAGACTCCATGCAGAGCACGGAAACTGACACGGGCCTTGATCTCTCACCCTGAGATCATGACCTGAGCCGACACCAAGAGTCAGACATGTAACCGACTGAGCCACCCAGGTGCCCCGTGTCTTGTCTTCTTGTTAACAGTCATCCTAATAGCTGTGTGGTGCTATCTCATTGTGGTTTTGATCTGTATCTCCCTGATGATGGGTGATACTAAACATCTTTTCATGTACCTGTTGGGATCTGTGTGTCTTCTTTGGAAAAATGTCTTCAGATCCTCTTCCCATGTTTAAGTCAGATTTTTTTGGTTTGTTATCTCTATTCAGTTATATGAGTTCCTTATAAATTTTGGATATTGACCCCTGATGATATATGATTTGCAAATATATATCATATACCAACCTCTTCTCATTCAGGAAGTTGTCTTCACATTCTGTTGATGAGTTCCTTTGCTGTGTGGAAGCTTGTTAATTTTTGCTCGTGTCTCTGCTTTTGGTGTCAGATTCAAAGAGTCAAGGCCAAGACTGATGTCAAGGAGCCTATGTCTTCTTCTAGGAATTCTGTGGTTTTCGGTTTTACATACAAGATTTAATCCATTTTGAGTTAATATCTGTGTATGGTGTAGGATAGTGGTTCAGTTTCATTCTTTTGCATGTCATGGTCCAATTTCCCAATACCACTTATCAAAGAGACAGTCATTTCCCTATGGCATATAGTCTTTGTTCTTTTGTCGTAAATTAAGTGACCAGAAAGTTAAATTCTTTTTTTTTCGAATTTATTTTTAAATTTTTTTAGTTTTAGAATGTATTCGGCTATATGCAGATTGTTTGAGTCAAATGACTTGGCTGTGTTTGGATTTCCCATAGGACTTGGGGTAGCCTGCCAGTGTGGGAAGCGGGCTGGGGTAAATGAGCTGAAATTGGTTATCTAGTCTCTGTGTGCCCCTAAACGCAATCCACTGGGGCAATCAGCTAATACGCTGCTGTGATCACTTACTTACCTAAGACTTGCTTAAGTCCTTCACTGTCCTAGCTCATTCATCCTAACTGCAGTCTTGTCAGGTAAAGTTTGCTGTAACTATTTTGGGACGATGACTTTCATCAGGGTCCCGTCTGAGCTTTGGTCGACATCACACAGCTCCCACACGGCTCAGCCAGGCCTCCGGGGCCAGTGTCCTCACACACTTGCCCTGAACCTCATCTGCCCCATCCCCAGAGCTGATATTGTGTCCTCACTCCACATCAGCCTCACCACGAGGCGCTCCTTCTTCAGGTGCGCCTGAAGTTGGAGACACCTTTGGGGAGAAGAGGCTGTTACGCAGACGATTTCTCAACTGGATGGGATTTTGTTGTTCCCATTCAAGTAAGTCCTCAAGCACCCTTTCAGAAATACACCTTTTGGAAATACACTGCAGGCTGGCTCGCATGGAGACCCTGTTCCCTTGGCCTTTGTCTGTGGCTCCTTCAGCAGGCGCAAGGGTAGGGGGAGGCAGTTGATGGCCAGGCCTGTAGAGTGCTTTCTTTCTTAAAAGGATTAAGTTTTCCACTCTTTGCTTTTTTTTTTTTTTTAAACAAGGGAATTTTTCTGTAACACTATAAATTCTATGAGCAGATACTTATCAGCAGGCTCTGTGATAGCAGAATACTTTTGTGCAGAGAGAGTCGGTTTGACAGATCAACGCACTGCATAATTAAAGGATTAGCATCCTTTCTCCTGAAATTAAATTAAGAAAGGAGGACTTTTGCGCTAACTTGTTTATGATAAAATTATTTGTTGTCATTTTGCAGGGAATGGCTCTCAAGCCATGAGGTGGTGTCAGTTTTGATATTTAAGCCTCAGAGGCAGACGGGAAATGACATTTACACATTCCACTGACCACAGTGGCACATACCTGAATTGCCTCCAGGTTGTCAAATCCAGACATTTCCCCCTTTCGTTGAGTGTGGGAGAATACTTCCCGCCTTCTCTCTGCTTTGTTTTTCTCTGGAGGGAAAAAGTTTCATCTTCTAGTCGATTCTGGAAGCAGCTTGACTTTGGTGCAGAGCGAGTGGGTGCTCTGATTGGGTGGTTCCATCTCTCTCTGACCTGGGCGACAATGACTGCAGACGGGGTTTGGGGAAGACTGATGGGGGTGGGTGGTTTGGGGGACAGAAGAGCTGGCTAAAGGATTGTGCAGTTTTATCTAGTTAGCAAAGCCTGTTTTGCAACTTCTGATCCTCTGTTGCTTTCTTTTCTGCAGGTGTTTTCTTGTCTCTACAGAAGCAGATCTCATTTAGCTGGAACATTCTGGGCATTTGCTTCATCAAGCCCTTTGGTGCGGGATGGTGGGGGTGGGGATGCTTGTCTTTAGCAGAGGCTCTGGCCAAACCAGACTGTGGGTGTCCATGCTCGGGGAGGGAGTTTGTGTCTTGGAGACCCTGGAGGAGCCGTCCTAAGGCAGCAGGAAGAGCTGAGCCAGGTCTTGTCAGCATGTTGGCCTCCAAAGCCCATGTTCTTCCTCCATATTCTGCCTCCCAAAGGTGGTATTCAAAGTGGGGCTTTGAAAGATAGTAGGCACATAAGTTCCCCCTCGGCCACTGGCAGAGCAGGTTCTGAGTCGCGGTCCCTGGGAACACAGGAACTCCTGTTTGTACCCAAAACCATGACAGCAGCGGCTGTCTGGGCAGCTCCGGACCACCAGAGAGGTTCCAAGCAGCGATCGCACACTGAGATTTTCCCGCTGGCCCAAGATACAGATGTAGTGAACAGAAGGCCATCTGTACCCCAATGTTTATAGCAACAATGGCCACGGTCGCCAAACTGTGGAAAGAACCAAGATGCCCTTCAACGGACGAATGGATAAGGAAGATGTGGTCCATATACGCTATGGAGTATTATGCCTCCATCAGAAAGGATGAATACCCAACTTTTGTAGCAACATGGACGGGACTGGAAGAGATTATGCTGAGTGAAATAAGTCAAGCAGAGAGAGTCAATGATCATATGGTTTCACTTATGTGTGGAGCATAACAAATAGCATGGAGGACAAGGGGAGATGGAGAGGAGAAGGGAGTTGAGGGAAATTGGAAGCGGAGGTGAACCATGAGAGACTATGGACTCTGAAAAACAACCTGAGGGGTCTGAAGGGGCGGGGGGTGGGAGGTTGGGGGAACCAGGTGGTGGGTATTGGGGAGGGCATGGATTGCATGGAGCACTGGGTGTGGTGCAAAAACAATGAATACTGTTACGCCGGAAAGAAATAAAAAAAAGAAAGATAGGAGGCTTATTTTAGGCTCGGGTTGAAGTGGGGCTGGGAGGGAAGCCAAGACCTGCGTGGTGAAAGCAGGAAGTTGGAGACGCCTTTGGGGAGAAGAGGGAGATTTTGGAAGGTTCCTTGTACCTTAGTCACATCTCTGCGGCCACCTTATGATTTCTGTACCTCTGTGGCACCTGCAGGGGTGACCAGCTCCATAACACCACCCTTCCTCCTGCCTTGTCTTACTCTCTGCTCCTTCACACCTGCTTCCCGGGCTCTCCTTGCAAAGAAACCACCTGCGTATGATCCATGGGCATGGAGGGAAACACCGGCAGCCCACAGTGCTTGTTAGCTTGAGCTGGCTGGTGTGGATGGAGCAGTCAACGGACGCCATGGGCTCTGCGCGACGCAGGGAGAGGAAGGCATGGGGAGTGATGGGCATAATAGATACTGGGAACCCCTCTTCCCCCTTAAACACAGCCTGCTGGGTTCTTTGATAGATAATCTGTAAGGAAAATAGAAGGGTGGGGGGGGGGAACCTCTGAGGAAAAGAAATGAAGATTTTTCAGGTTTTTAAAAATATGTCTAGGATTTCACACTTGGGTGATAAGACGATAAGAAACACAAGGCAAGGATTAGCCAGAAGTCCTGATGGTGATTACCTTCCAGAGATGGGTAGTGGCTGGGACAGAGCATATGACAGGGATTTCTAAGGGGGCTGCAAAGTTTTATTTCTTAACCTGGGTGTTGGTTATAATAATTCATTACTATTTACATTTGCTTTGAATACTATTTTCTGCACCTGCATTACATTTTACTTTATAATGGAAAATTTAAAAATCCTGGTAAGTATGATACCATCAATGTGTGCACTTATGAAAAATTATACGTGTGTATAGAAAAACAAACAAATGAAAACAGCAGCTGAGCAGTGGGTGTGTAAAATTACACCCAGCAGCTAAGGAGAATATTCCAGAATTAGGTCGGGGACTCGCCCTCTCCAAATCTATGAGGCCTCAAGGCACCAGGCTGGGCAGCTTTCTTCCCTGACTTTGTCCAGACAGATGAAGGCAGGAAGGATCAGTTCTGATCATGACTGCTAGCTGTGTGAGTAACATTCTGCCTGGTAATTATTTTTGACATTTGACAGTTCTGGGCACCACCTTTTGCATCTCAGAAATGTTGGCAGGGCACTTATTTTTGAAGGTTTCACATTTTCCTATAAGTAACCAAGTATTCATGGGGTACTTCTTTTTTTTTTTTTTTTTCTTTAACTCTTTTTTTTTTTTTTTAAGATTTTATTTATTTATTTGACAGAGAGAGAACACAAGTAGGCAGAGAGGCAGGCAGAGAGAGAGAGGAGGAAGCAGGCTCCCTGCTGAGCAGAGAGCCTGATGCGGGGCTTGATCCCAGGACCCTGAGATCATGACCTGAGCCGAAGGCAGAAGCTTAAACCACTGAGCCACCCAGGCGCCCCATCGTGGGGTACTTCTTTAGGTGCTTAGTTGCCAATTAAGGTAGAGAGTTCTGGAAAGTCACAGACCCAGAGGGCAGCTCGCAGTTTCAGGAAATAACTCATCACTTAGCAACAACAATAACCACAACAAAAGTGGGACTTTCATTTCTTTATTTAAAATTTCTTTTAAAGTTTACTTATTTATTTATTTTTTTTAGTAATCTCTACACCCAAAGTGGGGCTTGAACCCATGACCCTGACACCAAGAGTCTCACGCTCTTCCAACTGAGCCAGCCAGGCACTGGAAAAGTGGGACTTTTCAATTAACTAAAAACAACACAGAACAACCCAGCTACTGTGCATGGAACTGGGCTTACACTCTTTCAGAGCAGATACCAGGTAAAATCTTTGTCCCCAGATTTCTCCCCCACCTGTCTGCCCCGTGCTGAAATTCCAGGTCTTTTAGATCACATGGTGGGCTAGTGAGATTAAAAATGCCAATGTGCCTGGGAAAAGTAGCCAGTGAAGGCACTCATGCTATGGTGGAAAGAACACATAAAGAAAGGGGATAAGAGGGGAGGAACATTGTAAAGGACAGGGAATGGCTCAGAAGAGAAATACCTGGAGCTTTGACAAAACAGGCAATAAAAAGACACCAAGTGTCTGCAGTGACATATATGGGGATTTTAGCCATTAGGTTCTTTAGAGTTTCTTGGGGGGTTTTTTGGGTAATTTTATTTTATTTTTTTCAGTGTTCCAAGATTCATTTTTTATGTACCACACCCAGTACTCCATGCAATATATGCCCTCCTTAACACCCACCACCAGGCTCACCCAACCTCCCATCCCCCTCCCCTCCAAAGCCCTCAGTTTGTTTCTCAGAGTCCACGGTCTCATGGTTCATCTCCCTCTCTGATTTCCCCCAACTCACTTCTCCTCTCCATCTCCCAGTGTCCTCCATGTTATTCCATATGTTCCACAAGTAAGTGAAACCATATGATAATTGACTCTCTCTGCTTGACTTATTTTACTCAGCATAATCTCTTCCAGTCCCGTCCATGTTAATACAAAAGTTGGGTATTCATCCTTTCTGATGGAGGCATAATACTCCATTGTATATATGGACCATTTCTTCTTTATCCATTCGTCCATTGAAAGGCATCTTGGTTCTTTCCACAGTTTGGTGACTGTGGTCACTGCTGCTATGAACATTGGGGTACAGATGGCCCTTCTTTTCACTACATCTGTATCTTTGGGGTAAATACCCAGTAGTGCAATTGCAGGTTATAGGGCAGCTCTATTTTTAATTTCTTAAGGAATCTCCACACCATTTTCCAAAGTGGCTGCACCAACTTGCATTCCCACCAACAGTGTAAGAGGGTTCCCCTTTCTCCACATCCTCTCCAACACACGTTGTTTCCTGTCTTGTTGATGTTGGCCATTCTATCTTGTGTAAGGTGGTATCTCAATGTGGTTTTGATTTGAATCTCCCTGATGGCTAATGATGATAAACATTTTTTCATGTGTCTGTTAGCCATTTGTAGGTCTTCTTTGGAGAAGTGTCTGTACATGTCTTCTGCCCATTTTTTGACATGATTGTCTGTTTTGTGTATGTGGAGTTTGAGGAGCTCTTTATAGATCTTGGATATCAGCCTTTTGTCTGTAGTGTCATTTGCGAATATCTTCTCCATTCCATGGGTTGCCTCTTTGTTTTGTTGACTGTTTCCTTTATTGTGCAGAAGCTTTTGATCTTGATGAAGTCCCAAAAGTTCATTTTTGCTTTTGTTTCCTTTGCCTTTGGAGGCATGTCTTGAAAGAAGTTGCTGTGGCCGATGTTGAAGAATTTTCTGCCTATGTTCTTCTCTAGGATTTTGATAGATTCCTGCCTCACGTTGAGGTCTTTTATCCATTATGAGTTTATCTTTGTGTATGGTCTAAGAAAATGGTTGAGTTTCATTCTTCTATACATAGCTGTCCACTTTTTCCAGCACAATTTACTGAAGAGACTTTTTTCCACTGTATATTTTTTCCTGCTCTGTCAAAGATTATTTGATGATAGAGTTGTGAGTCCATATCTGGGATCTCTACTCTGTTCCACTAGTCAATATGTCTGTTTTTGTGCCAATACTATGCTGTCTTGGTGATCACAGATTTGTAGTAAAGCTTGGAATCAGACAAAGTGATGCCCCCAGTTTTGTTTTTCTTTTTCAACATTTCCTTAGCAATTTGGGGTCTCTTCTGGTTCCATACAAATTTTAGGATTGTTTGTTCCAGCTCTTTGAAAATGCCTGTGGAGTTTTGATCAGGATGGCATTGAAAGTATAGATTGCTCTGGCAGTATAGACATTTAAACAATGTTTATTCTTCCAGTAAGTTTTTTAGGTTTTAAGTGAAAGAAAATTTAACCTAACTGGGATTAAGGAAACAATGGAAATTTATTGGCCCATATAATTTAAAATCCCCATGATAGATTTGGAGTGAGGTTTCAGGCATGGTGTGATCAAGAAGCTCAATCAATACTTTAAAATTTGGCTTCTCTGCTCTTGCATCTGTTTTTTCTCTCTTTTGGATTCCTTCTCAGCAGGTTCTCTGCAACTGGGGTCTCCTGTCATCTCCAAAGTGCAGCATAACAGGCCTTTCCTTACCCTGATCATGCAGAAAATAGTCATGGGATTAGCTCCAATTTGCTCTGTTTGGCCATACACTTATCTCTCGATCAGTCAGGCCACCAGATACAGTGGTCTATTGGGCCATGCTGAAGTCATGTTCCTCTTCCTGGAGACAGAGGTGGGTCAGTTCCATTAATTCATTTGCATTGAGCTAATGCAGGAGTGAATAGAAGAAGGGGAAATGGGTGCTGGAGATGTAGATGGTGCATGTTCTCCTCGGTAGTCTTTGTGAGTTCCAACCCAGAGTGGCTATGAAATCAAGTTGGTGGATCACGGTCACCATCACAAAATTATAAAAGAAGGAAATTTAATAGAATAGAAATAACATGAGTGTGTACATACATATGTGAATATATGTAGATACATGTGTATATTTATCTATGTGTGTATACATAGGTGGATAAATATGTATAAAACATCTTTCACCATAGGGCATGGTAAGAAGGTATACAAATGCTGCTTCCCAAGATCCTATATGCTGGCAGTGTGAACTGGTATTGTTCTTCCTCTTCACAGCTGCCTCTTCCAGTCTCCCTCATGTTGCTCACCCAGCTTGGCATGACTTCTCTCCTGTTCTCATCTCTCTTTATTTTCAATGTTTGGCTCAAATGTCCCTTTCACCACACTTTGTTTCCTGATATCCCCAGCCCTGCCGAGTACCCAGCTTTTCTTTATGTCTTCAGAAAGGCTGATACTTGCCTTACCTGGCCAGCTATGTCTGCCAAAGTGTTTGCCTGAGAGAGGGGTAGAGTTTTACCATCCAATATGGCCATGGTCAGTCTCAGGTGGCCACAGAACCTTGAGAGGTGACCCGTCCAAACTGAGATGTTCTGTAAATGTTAAACATGTCCTAGGCTTTGAAGATGAAAAAAAATATAAAATATCTCGTGAATAGTTTTTGTACTTATTATATGTTGGAAGGATAGTATTTTTGAATGTATCAGGTTAAATGAAATACATTATTAAAGTTAGTTTCTTCTTATCTCTTTCCAAATGTGGCTACTAGAAAATTTAAAATCAATTCATGGCTTGCATTATATCATATAAAACAGCACCAGGATGGAGCATTAGTGGATGAAGGCTGGGCCCCAAGGGCAGAGGGAACAGAGCGTGGTGTTGGGTGAATTCCTGACTTCCATAGTACAGATAATAAGAACTGGACTCGTAGGATATCTGTGCTTACTAATGGAATAATTAATGGCACATGGGGAGAACTTTACAAATGGTTGCTGTTGCTTCTGTTATGTATGGCAAGGTCCCATCTCTCTCCTGGATTAGCTCTCTCACTGTTTCTTTCATAGCACCAAACACACTGCCTGACTCATAGCAGAAACCAATGAATGTGTCTTGAATGAATGACAAAATGAATGAATGAACATCAGAAACAATTTTGAGAAAATTTCCCCAAGACAAAATCTACCCACCTGATAATTTGATTAAGAACAAGTCAGTCAGAGATTCTAAGCCGCTTTATGATTGCCTGAAGGAAAATTCATAGTTGGTAACTATGGCAAATGGGCAATTCCTGTCAATCTTCCTCACCCCAGACCTGTCTCACTTCTTGTTGGTGGGTCTGGAGATTGCCTAATCTCCTGTCTGAATGAGCATTTAAGCATTTTAGTTTATACCATTCTTGTTTGCCTTTTTCTTTTTTGTTTAAACTTGTTTTTTTTAAAGCCACATCTTTTTCAGTTTTCTACTTGATACGTGTAATTGATACCAGTGACAATTACATGCACTTTGGAGGATAACTTTATGTGGTTTTCCCATGAACTATGAAATATGTGTGTGCTTTGGCTGCATGCGTGTGCACACATGTGCCCATGTATGCGCACACATGCGCCCATGTATGCGCACACATGCATTTTTTTAAACCATAAGGGCACTTGGTGTAGTGGATTCAGAAATGACGTTTTTGTGTTACAAGTCCCCACAGGAGATTGGGGTACAGTGATGTTAAAAATATTAGGGTAAGAGAAAATTTCCTTCATACCACAGAAGGGCTAGGCTCATAGACACTGGCCAGGGGTTCCTGGGAGAAATGCCTTCAGATATTTCTTGACCTCATTCCTCCCTGCCTCTCCCCACCGCTCCCTGAGATTCTGGCTCTAACATTTGCATAAATGTGCCAAAATTCAATTCTTCTGGACATGAAAGGCTGGGAATCTGGAGTCTCTGCTTATTATGACTGAGGGGTACTGGGGCAGTGCTTGTGCTCCACAAGGACATACTGTGACCCTGGGACAACTAGTTCAGCTCTCTGTAGCCTCAGTTTATTCATCTGTAAAAGGAGGGTACACCACTTGCTTTATAGAGATTAAATATAATATTATATTTGCAAATAGTGGGTCAAATATGAGATACCTTAAAGATGTAGGTAGAATGATGCATTCGAATCTTGGAGTTAGCAAGAAATTAAAGACCTGAATGAAGATAAGATCTGAGTAGGGGGTTTCAGAGTTGTCCAAACTCAGCTCTCCATTTTACAAAACTAAGCTTGCATGATGAACAATTGGAAAGTCTATTTAACTGAAACTCTAGCTAAAGTGGAATTGGGTCCTTGAAACAAAGAATAGACTGTTAAACAAAAGCCAGTTCCTAGAGACACTAAGCTCTCGATGACTAGAAGGTCCTAGTGGGGTACAGGTACCCAAATGACAGGGCCTATCTGAGCTCAGATGAGGAATTTTGAAGAAGGGAACCCTCAAGGGGCATGGATCCCCTTTACACCTGTCCCCAAATTTATCTCCCAGACAGAGGTGCAAACAAAGGGCCACAGCTGTGCAAGGAGGAGCATCATTAACTCCCACTTGGAAGGAAAAATGTCCATGGTGGGCTTTCTGAGGGAGGTAAAGTTGGGCAGAACCTGTGAGAGGGCAGAGAATGGGTAAGTAGTGAGAAGTGGGAAGGGAGAATGTACTTGGTGGGGGATGGCATGAGGAAAAACATGGCAGTGGAAAGCTTCCATGCCATCTGATGGGATACTGGGTAGGCTGACTGAGCTGGTCTGAAGGACTAGAGAAACACAGGGGCATGGGAATAAAACTGAGTGTCATATCAGCAGCTAGATGGAAGTGCTTTTGCTCTATTGGGTAAATATTAAGAAGCCACTGAAACATTCTGAGCAGGGAAGTGTCATGATCAAACTGATATTTTAGGAAAATAGTGTAGAATGTGTGAGATTGATTGGAAGTAGATAGATAGGGAGAGCTGCTATTGTTAGCTTCCAGTGGAAAGAGTAAATGAGAGATGAATTGGACTTAATTTTGGTTCTTGACTCTGAGACTTATTAGCAGTGTGAATTTGGGAAGGTTGCCTTACTACCCTAAACCTCGCTTTTCCCATCTATAAAGTGGGGTAACATACTACTTACCTCAAAGGGTTGTTCATTGAGATTTTGCAAGTATCTGACAGGGTCTGGCACATACTAGTGAATGGGTAAGTAGTATTAGTAGGGAGAAGGCACATAATAGAGCTTAGACAAGAAGCCCTAAAGGAAACCATGAGAAGCATTGATAATATCCTCTCTTCCCTCCCAAACTTCCCTTCCCAAACTATGGCTAATGGGTCAAATCCATCCAGTAGTCTGTTTCATACAGTTCTTAAACTAGAAATCATTTTTACGTTTTTGAAGGGTTATAAAAACCAACCAACCAACCCACCAATCAACCAAACAACCAAATAACCAACCAACCAAATATACAACCAAACAAAGAAGATGTGACAGAGACCATATGTGGTTCACAAAGCTTAAAGTATTTATTATCTGGCCCTTTTCAAGAGAAGTTTGCTGACTCCTTTTCTAGGGCCAACCCTTGAACATCTAAGCAAATTCCTCATTCCTGGAAAGCACACAACTATACAATGACACTGATACGTGGAAGGTCCCATTGGGCACTTTCTTGCCTGGGAGACTAACAAAGCTTTTAGCGTGTTGGGAACAGTTGTTTTGCTTGAGAGCTTCACCCTGTGAGTCTTTTTGTAAATGCAATTGTCTCCTGGGTCTTGGGAACTCAACACCTCATTTCTTTTTCAAATCTCTGGCTCTTGCTTGTTATAGAGGAATTTTGTGAGAATCTGCAATGTCTGCAAACATTCATAGGCCTTTGAGGGAAAAAAAGGGGTCTTTAGTATTTGCAAAATATTTTGGAAAAAAATTCTGCATGTCCTTGAAATTTCTAGAAAGATTTTTTTTGTATGAAGGGTAAGATAGCAAAAGGAGATCCCTAGGTGCATTGATCATATCACTGTGTTACAAGTCTGAGGCTTATATAAGGCAAAACAGATTTGCTGGCCCAGAGATTTAAAAAACAAAGATATCTAAGCTATAGTTACGAAATACATGACATAATGGAAACATGCATGGATATTTCAGAGACAAAAGAAGAAAAAAAGGAAAATAAAAAGCAGCAGCAAAGATCTGACTAAATCAGAGCCAGATGGGATATGTGGATTTGACAAGAAGGAATGAACTTCAAGAACAATATTTTTCATGCTAGTACTGTGTTTAACTGTATCTTTAAAAAGATATTGAAAAATGCATTCTCTTCTTTATTAAGCTATCATGATGATACTCAATTTTAGAATCATAATTTTACAAAAAAAAGCCATCCTCCTTGAACTTTATTTTGACATTTGGGGAATAAATCCATTAATTCCACATGTATTTCTTCAACAGATATTGTAAATGCTGACTATGTAACAGACACAGGGTGAGGACAGTGGTCTCAGTCCTTATTTATGCAGGATGCAAACTTGAGGCTAGACAAGTAATAAGTAAATAAACAAGAGATTAGATATTGAGGTAAATTGTATAAGGGAAATAAGCAGCATTTTGTGAAAAAGAAGAATGGGAGACTTTAGAGGTCCCCTACTTCAGAAAGGAAAGTCCAGGGAAGTCTTTCCTTTTGGGGATTTGACATTTTAGCAGAGACTGGGGGTGTCTCAGGTCAGGTTCTCCAAAAACAGACTGGTGGTGAAGATTGTCTATGAGTCATTAGTTAGGAAATGCTCCTGAGAGGCTGGGGACTAGGAAGGAGGTCTAGAGCATGATATTTCAGGAGGCACTTGCTCTCAGGTTTGTGCAAGGATAACATTGGCACCTGAGAATGAGCCCCTCCTTAAGTTTTGTGCCCAATATGCCATAGTCACCTCACCTTGATCATGGCCCTGATTGACAAGTGCAAGCATGAAAAATATATAAAGTTACAGTTAGTATTTAAAAGCTTCCATCCACACTGCTTCCAGGCTCTGCTTCCAGCCAGGTAACAATTAGCATTAGTTTCTTGTTTTCTTCTGGAGGATTTTATGCATATAAAAGTTAATACACACAAAACTATAAAACACGTTGAAAGAAATTAGGGAAGACTCAAATAAATGGAGAGATGTTCTGTGTTCAGACTGGAAGACTTAACATACTACCATACTACCTAAAGCGATCTATAGAATCAATGCAACCTCTATTAAATCTTAATGACATCTTTCACAGAAATAGATAAATCTATGCTAAAATTCATATGAAATCTCAAGGGGGCACTGAATAGTCCAAATAATCTCAAAAATGAAGAAAAACGTTGGAGAGCCCATGCTTCCTGGGATCAGGAAGTCAAAACTTACTACACGCTACACTAATCAAAATGGTGTGGTGCTGGCATAGAGACCGGTGGAACAGAGAGTGAAATAGAGAGCCCAGAATAGAAAACACAGAAATAAGCCCTTGTATATTTGGGAAAATTGTTTCAACAAGAGAGCCAAGACTATTCAATGGGGGAAAGGAGTGTTTTCTTCACAGACTACTGGGAAAACTGGATATCCACAGGTGAAAGAATGAAGTTGGACCCTTACCTCACACCATATACAAAAAGTAACTCAAAATGGATCAAAGACCTGAATATGAGAACTAAAACTATAAAACTCTTAGAGGAAAATGTAGGGGAAACACTTCATGGTACTGAATCTGGCAGGACATCAAAAACACAACCAGTAAAAGAAAGATGTGAGGCTTCATGGCCTGGGTACCTGCTCTCATTTGCTTTCCTTGCTCCTGAAGGGCTGGGCAGTAGTTGTGTCCTGCTGCTTGTTCACAGGTCCTCTAAGTTATTTTGAGAATTTTCAGCTGCATGGGTCTGAGGGTAGGGGGAGTTGTTGGGGAGGCTGCTTGGGCTTTGTTTGCCCTGTGTTCCCAAATGATGAGGGTCATGAGGGATCTGCCTTCCTTTCTATCTCAATGCACAGAGCCTGCAAGCATCTGAGTGAATGACACAGTTGGGTGAACATGTCAGTAACCCTGACTCATGGGTATTGTAGATTGAGGAAGGCACAGGCAGGTGTGTGTGTGTGTGTGTGTGTGTGTGTGTGTGTGTGTGTGTGTGTAAGCAGTTTCTTTTCTTTCCTCTTGTTTCCTCCAAAAGGAGGATTCTAGCAGATGAGGAGGGAAAGGGAAAAGTTTTACTTGTGCTTAGAAGTGGAGACATTATATTAGTCCCCTGGGGCAAGAAATGTTTAGATGCTTCTAAGTCAATCTCAGGTCACTCCTCAGGAGCTGAATGAGAACTGGTTTTAAGACAGGGATATGAAAATTCCTTCCTGGCCTAGGTTAGCTTGCTCCAACCTCCCACCCAGGACAATGCAACCCAGGTGTGGAAGGGAACAAGAACATTTTTCTGAAAATAGATACCTTTTCCTATTCTAGAAAAGATAGCTTTGCCCAGTGGACACAGAACTGGGTGTATCTTGGGTGAGGGTGTGTTGGGGGTATTGCTCTGGTACTCTCTAGGGAGGATGGGACAAAGTCTAGGAAGAGGATCTGTTGTGTCTGGGGTATTCATCTGCTTGGGGGAGAAGGAGAGCAAGAGTGAGGACAAGCTGGATGGTGGAATGACTGAGAAAGGAGGAAAGGGGAATGATGACAAGAAAGAACCAGTATGTGGGAAGGAGTAGGAAGTGCTCATCATATTTAGTCATGGCTCTCCTGCTTTTGCCATCTGCCCCCACACATCCTGTCTCAGTCCCTGGCTTTGCATCTGATGGAGTCAATGTGGAGCACATGGATGCCACCTTGGCAGGAGTGGGGATGGGTATATCTTCAAATACAAAGATGATATCTGCATGGATGTTGTCAGACAAGACATCTCTCTATTTGGGAAAGACAAAAACAGTTTTGGAGAAAGAAACATGGCTGGAAGAAGCCATGTTTGTTCACAAATGTGACAGATTTTGTTCTTGGTGTGAAAGTTTTGCCCTTCTTGTGATCTTTACGCACTAGGTTTTCTCCAGGAACACCCACAGGGAATGGGCCACAGAGGGAGAGTTCCCTTGTGTTGAGGGTTCAGTGACCTGGGGGCTCACCATGGATTCCTCGTCAGACCACTGAACTCGACATAACCCAAGGCCCCCAGCGGCTCCTCATTCTCATATACAACCATGTCGTCTGGGATCAAGCTGTAGAGCTGAGTTGGGTGGATATCTGCAAAGAAGATATTGAAATAGTCTGAATCAGCAAAGGAAGATACAATGGTGGCATACAGAACCCCACGAATAGTGTAAGGAAAAAAACCCGCCTAAGTCATTACCATGGTCTTTTTGAAAAGGATTTATTTATGTATTTGAGAGAGAAAGAGAGAGACAGTGAGAGAGCATGAGTTGGGGAGAGGGGCAGAGGCAGAGGGAGAGTGAGAATCTCAAGCAGACTTCCTGCTGAGTCCGAAGCCAGATCTGGGGCTCAGTCCCACAACTCATGAGATCACGACCAGAGCAGAAATCACAAGTTGGAGGCTTAAGCTACTGAGCCACCCAGAAGTCCCATTACCAGTGGTCTTTATTCATAGAAAGGTGGAGAGTTCCGGGTAATGTGGCTCATTCTGGCTCCTCCAGACTTCCCATTCTGGCTTACCCCTCCTAGCTCCTGGGTAGCAAGCCTAGGAAAGCAGACTTCAGCTCCTATAAAGTCAGGAAGGCTGATAGAGAAAACAAAGCCTATAGGCTGGGAAGATTAAGTCCACTCTTAATTACCTGACAATATTATAAATCCATAATGTTATTAGACCGTTGCTAGTAGAAGTCCAGGAAAAACTTCATTAACAAGTAGGTGCAAAGGGCGGGATTGAGAACTCTGGAACTGTGACTCCCAGGCAAGCCATGTGTTCCTGGACCTGAAGCACAAGCACTTCAACATGGAGGGAGAGCTGGTGGCCCTGGGGTCACGACCTGAGCCAAAATCGAGAGTCAGATGCTCAACCAATTGAGGCACAAGGCTTCTGCCTCTGCTTCTAACCCTGTTTCCTCCTCCAATTCCCCAAATCACACCAACAAGAGAAAACAAGAAGCTCCCCCAAAGCAGGATGTTTCCTTATCAAATGAGCAGTGGAGAGGGACACTGCTCATTTGATAAGGAAACATTTTCAAATGCTTTGTGCTCATGCCTGGGGTCCATAGGGAGGTATGGACACAGAACCATCACTCAGCTGGTCCAGAATTATGATTCAGAAGGTGCTGCTGACAGTGGCCACAATGGGAATGGAGCTCCTGGGGTCTCATACCTGTATCATATTCCTAGAAGCAGCTTCCATGGCAGGTTTTGATATGGAGAACCTTGCTGGAACCTTCTGGTTTAGGGTCCATGATAGACAAGGGTGTTCTACTTCTGAGGACTTCCTTTCCTTTCCTTTCCTTTCCTTTCCTTTCCTTTCCTTTCTTTTTCTTTCCTTTCTTTTCAAGATTTATTTCTTTATTTGAGAGAGAGAGAGAGAGCCTACACACACAAGCTAGCAGGAGGAAAATGGGGAGGGGCAGGAGATGGAAAGAAATCTTCAAGCAGACTCCCCATTGAGCATAGAGCTCCAAGTACCCTGAGGTGAAATCAGGAATTGGATGCTTAACCGACTGAGACACGCAGGTACCCTGTGAGAACTTTCATCTAGAAATTCCACCCACCCTAGAAGCCTGAGATGAAATTATCCTGATATTTTCTTAGGGTCACAGCGGCAGGTGTGGGTTTCTTTGGGAATGCCCAGGGGCAGTTCTGGGACTGGTGGTAGTTGCCTCTTCAGTTTCTCTGAGAATCAGGGTCTGTTCCTTGATGGGAAGGATGGGGCTGATTCTTATTCTAGTTTAGAGGAAAGCAATTCAGTTTTGGAGAGGATCTGGGCTGAAGTGACAGGAGGTGTATATCACTGTCTTCAGGGATTCATTCTCTCTCCTCTGATTTAGGTAGTTTACATTTGTGACAGGATGACTTGCCAAGCTGTTGTCTCCTTCTTCCTGCCAGGGGAGACTCCAGAGGGTTGAAAAGCTAATTTTGTCCTCTTCCCTTCCAGGAAGTCCTGGGTTTCTGTGTCTGGGATGGTTCAAGGTTTTTAGGTTTCCTGACCCAAAATAGAAGTTGCTGGGCACCTGTGACACACCTGACCCAGGTGTCCCCGGAGAAGGGGAGATGGAGTCTGGCTGGGGATTTTGGGTCAATAGAGGGGCAGTTGCCCAATGTTTACAGTGGCTCCAGGGACAGGGGGAGAGGAAGATGGAGGCGAGCCCCACTAAAGACACAGTCCGGTGTGGGAGCGTCTGAAGAGACAGCAGGCTTTGACGGGGTGAGCCGATGTGTTTGCTGGAAGGATTAAGCATTGAGTGCCCATGTGTCGAGCACAGAAGCAGGAACGGAGCCTTGCCTCACGAGGAACCATTGGGATGTTAGTGATGGGATGCACGATTTATTGGCTCAAGCAAAAAAGATGGGAAGTATTAATTCATGTAATTGACAAGGCTGGGATTAGGGCGGCAATGAAGAGCTCACTTGAAGTCATCAGATTCAGGTTTCCTCTAATTCTTGGCTGTATTCTGAGTTTCTGTGTTCTCTGGCTTTATGTGATAAAATGTCAGGTATTTCAGATGTCGAGTCCCTGGATTCAGTTGCAAGTTCATGAAATAATCTTATTCTTCTATACTGGTTGTGGGTTAGGGTTGCCAGATTTAATGCATAAATATACCGTTACCCAGGTAAATTCATTTATTTCTTACCATCTGCGCATATGTACCCTGAGATTCAATTTTGTTAATTTATTCAAGGCATAGGCATACTGATACGAAAAACTATTGTTGTCTATCTGCAATAAAGTGTGAGTACCTAAGGAACGTTCTTTCTTTAATTACACTTTTCTAAATAGTTTTTTATTTCACAAAATCTACTTATAAAATAACTTATGGCTATAGTCTATGTTCCACTGATATTGTAACATGGCTTAGACAGTGGTCACATCCAACTTACTTCATTCTTTCGTCCAGCGAACGTTTATTAACATACGTTAACATAAGTCAGCATATTGAAAATGTGTTGCATGAAATTGACAACGGTAAGAATTGCTTTCAGGTTTAATTGGATGAAGCGCACAATACCATTTTTCGTGGCATACTTTGTTTATCCAATCATAAGGATTACATGTGCATCTCCCGATTAAAAACTTTCAAAATGTCCACTGACAGAAAAGGGTGGGAGGTCGTCAACGTTTAATCCCTTCTTCAACACTGCACTGGATGGTTCCACTTGCTTTCGTGCCGGAAGGGTATTTATTCAGTGGCACCCATGGCAAAGAATTGAATTCTTAAGGGATGAAATCCATTTCAAAAGCCATTCATGGATGTGGTGTAATAATCATCCACTTCAAGCCAGAATTTCTTTTCCTGTTCATACATTGTCCCTTTGAAGCACACAGTCTTGAGACCTGAAGGAGTATGTTTTCCATAGATTCTCTTTTTTAAACGAGTTTCTTTCAACAGTGGAATTACTTCAATAAAATGGTTTCTTTTTCTTTCAGTTTGTTGTCAAAGAGACAAAAAGTACAAACAAGAAATAAGTAGGCTTTACTCACTGGATTATTTAATAAGTCAACCAGAATTTTAGAGCCTTTTCTTTCAGAATTTAAATGTGATTTCAGTGCTTCAAATCGGAAACATGGTAGATTTCTAGGGAGAAAAATGACTTGCTTCTAATTTACAGAGTAAAAAGATTACTATGGTTGTTAAAATACTGTCTATCATTTATAGAGTTTTTATTACATGCCAGACACTGTTCTAAGTTCTTAAGCTGTTGCCTCACTGCATTATCACAAACAGGTATATTTTTTCTCCATTTTAAAGAAGAGGGAACTGAGGTTTATGAAAATCAGCTTTACTGAAGTATAATCTCTAGATAGTAAAATCAACTTATTTTTTTTAAGTGAACCTATTTTAAATGTAATAGTTGATGGATTTTTGACAAATGTATACAGTAAGATAGCTGCCACCACAATCAAGATCCAGAACATTCCTGTCACCCCCAGAAGCTCCCTCGTACTTCTTTGCAATCAAACCCCCAACCCCAGCCCCAGCCTAGGCAACAACTGGTCTACTGTCACTACAAATAATGGAATACATACACACACAAACACAGATATAAAAATGTAATATATATATAATGTAAGAGTACAGTGTATGTAATATATACTCTTTCTGGAGGGGGCGGGGGCCTGACTTTTTTCAGTCAAGCATAATTACTTCGAGATTCACCCATGCTCCGGCACTGGTCTTGTTTGGCCTTGCTGAGTTGTATTGCACTACACAAGTATGCACTAACCACTTGTTGATGGATGTTTGGATTGTTTCTAGTTTGGGCAATAATGAATAAAGCTGCTAGAACTTTGGTATACAAGTCTTAGTATAGAATATATTTTCACTTCTCTTGGGAACAAACCCAAGGGTGGGATGGCAGGTCATGACCAGAGAGATTTTATCCAAGGAATAAAACCAAGAAGCCATTTAGGGGACAGTGAGACAATCCAGAGATTTGAACAGCAGGAAGGCACTACCACCCTAAGGGAGGAGGCCACACTTAACCATGGAGCTCTGTGGACAGGAGCTGGCTGCCCATTGCAGGGAAGGTAAGAAAGTGAGACCAGCTATTGTGGATTTGATTCTACCAAGGTGCCTGTAAGGTACAGTGAGTTGCCTGCCTAGGGCACAAAATTTAAAGGGAGTGCTCACAAAAGCTCAGTAATTAAGAGAAGTAATATTCTAATGCAATATTTTACAAAATCAAAATTAAGGGAAAAGTCCATGATGAACAAAATGCCCACATTTTAGAACAGGATGTGACCCTCCACGTCTTGTAATCACCTCATCTTAATCTTGACTCTGTTCCATCCTGTCTTTATTTAAAATGTCACCTTTTGTTCACTATGGATTTTTTCATTACTTTTTGAATTTTTAAAACATTGCATGAAAATATTAGTTTTTGATGACTGAGCTTCTTGGTGTTCCATAAATTCTGCATCCAAAGTGAGTGGTCTTTTCTCTTCACCCTAGATGTAATTCTGGGATCAGGACCAGTGCTCCAGAGCAGAGTGGGAGAGGAGGGAGAGTGGGATCTGAGTCCAGCACTTGTGGTGGGTGCTCTGCTAGAGTGGGAAGCTGGACACTATGTTCAGAAAGAGTGACTCCAGACCCTGCATTCTTAGCCACTTTGGAAACCCAGATCTGGATCAGAAGGCATTAGAATGGAATTGGGGGATGAACTAGGAGGGCACTGCAGTGATTCAGGCCAGAGATGAGTTGTCCTGGGCTTGTGGATGCCCATAGGTCAAGAGAAGTGTGTGGATTCCAGCAGACCAGTTATTAAAGTATTGAGCAATTTTCATTTCAACTGGTGTGATGGCTAATTTTAATGTGTCAACTTGACTGAGTCATGTGGTATCTAGATATTTGGTCACAGATTATTCCAGGTGTGTCTGTGAGGGTGTTTTTGAATGAAATGAATTTTTAAATTGCTAAACTGGGTAAAGCAGATTGCCTACCCTTATGTGGGTGGACCTCATCTAATCAGTTGAAGACCTGAATAGAACAAAAAGGCTGACTCTCACCTTAGTAAGAATTCTTTCCACCTGATGGCCTTCAGACTGGGACATTGGTTTTCTTTTTTTTTTTTCCCCTGCTTTCATACTCAAACTGAAATATCAGCTCTTCTTCCATCTTAAGTCTGCTGGCTTTCAGACGGGAACTCTACCATCAGTTTTTCTGGGTCTTTGACCTTCTGATTTACCCTGCAGATCATGAGACTTGCCAACTTCTCTAACTGTGGGAGCCAATTTCCTGTAATTAATCTCTTTCTATATATACATACATCCTATTGGTTTTGTTTCTCTGGAGAACCCTAACTAATGCAATTGGTGATTAGCTGCTGTTCCCAGCTCCTCGAGTGCTCCCTACTCCCATCAATCCAGCCTGCCTCACCCTACATTTGAGATCTAACCCCTTGACCATGATCCAGCAACTGAGTGTTAAAACTAGACCCAGCAGAGGGCCTCCAGATCCACACTGAGTGTCCCTTGCACTCTCATTTGTGCCTCTGTTATGGCCCTGCCAATTGACTCAGCAAGACTTGGGTGGACTCTGATGAGGGCCACTCTAGCATCCACTGGCTGCTTCACCAGCTCACTGAGGCTGCAGTGTGCCATTTGCCACCTTCATGGCACCCATTGGAAGGACAGTACCCATGGCAGTGTTAGCAGCGAATGTTCTTAACATCACACCTGGTGTTAAGATATATTTTTGAGGTAGGCACAACAGGTTATTGCTTGACTGTAGAAGGGAGTCAAGGGAAGAAAACAATGACTTTCAGGTTTGGCTAAAACAACTTGGTAAGTGGTGGTGCCATTTTGTGAACTGGAGAACCCTGAGGAAGAACAGGTTTGGTGGGGAGGGGAAGGAATCAGGAATTCTGGAGGTATCTGTCATTTTAGATGCCCATGAGACCTCCAAATGGCCTGTGAGAGGCTGCTGAGTCTGAGACTGGAGGCCAGAGCAGAGTCTTGAGTGGAAAGTAAACACGGGGCATTGTCCCCACATAGAAGGGATTTAAAGCCATAGGGATAGAGGTGGTCCTTTTGGGAGAGAATGATGAAGAAAGAGAGGAGGAAAGGACTGAGCAGCCCACAGGAACTCCAGTGTTTAGAAATCTGGTCAGGAGGATGAGCCAGCCAAGGGTATGGGGGTGGAGCCACCAGTGTGGTAGGATAAATGCCAGGAAACAAGGATTTCAAGAGCAGGAGTGCTTGTATCGAATGCCGTTGAGAATAAGATTGAAGAATTATAGGCTTAAAAGGCATCAGACTTTATTTTTTCATAATTTGTAAGATACTGAATATAAACCAGCCTCCAAATTTTTCAATATGGAAAGGAAAATTGTAGTCGTTGGCTGCCAGCATGGCTGAAAGGATAACCCATTTCTTTTATGCCATGGATTGGCTCAACACAGTGACTCTGAGTATTTGTGGATGAATGAATGAATGAAATTGGTTTACTGAAAACAAATAATCCTTTTTTTTTTTTTTTTAAATCTGTTCTCTTTTTTATTAAAACCATCACAAATCATGCAGGTTATATGAGGCTCTGAGTTTGTTTATTTATTTATTTTTATTATGTTCAGTTAGGCACTGTGTAGTACATAATTAGACCTTGATGCAGTGTTCAATGATTCATTCCTTAAGTATAACACCCAGTGCTCATCACAGCACTTGAGGAGGGCACAAATGCTTCTAATACCCCTGAGAAGGCCAGACTTGTCTGACCAGTTTTCCTTGGAGCTCCTGGCTGCCCCACAGAATCTGGGTTTCTCAGACAGCTAAGGTTAACCTGTGGGCCAGATACGCTGTTTGTGTATATAGCTCTTTGATCCGGGTCCGCAGCTCTGAACCTCTGCCAAAAACATAAGACCACATATTGAAATGTTTTCAATCCTCAGAAATAGGGTTCTGTAAAAAACATTTTAAAGATTATGAGGGGCTGTTACAGGCAGAGCTGAAGCTGGGGCAGCTTCCTTTTCAGACATCCGTGAGTACAAAGCCTCTCAGATCTCTGAATTTCACGACGGTGTCTCTTTCCACTTAAAGTTTTTGTTTCCAGGATAGAAAATGGACCAAGAAGAAAGAATTTACTGGGGTTTTTGCATTAAAGGAATAAGCGGGATATATTTTCTATTTTTTATGTGTCAAGTGCACTAAAATTTTGAACACATTAATAAGGTAAACTCTTGCTTAACTGACTGATTGTCCTTGTATTTCCCTGTGTGTCTGGTGTATGTATGGCCAAGAAAAACTGGACATGTTGGAATAGAGTAGCTCAAGGGTCTCTGTTGGCCATGGGGCCCTGTTGGGCTCTGCCAGACAGGACATAGAGATTAACTTAGTTCCTTCGTTAATTCCATTCACACGTAACCTGTCTGGGGATCGTTATGAGCAATCTGCAAGTGTCTGTGCTGATGTTGGAGCCTTCATGGCTTGAGATGCATAAGGATTCATTCACATGAGTTACATTCACATAAGGTTAATTTGGAAATCAAAAGAAAACAGTAGCTTGAAGATAAGAGATACCATATGGAGTCAGTCTGGTAGTGAAGAATGACCTGTGTCACAGGGAATAATAGTTTTGAGACATTCTTATGTTTCTGACTTTCACATCAAACTTCGTACTGAAGTATGTGTGAGTTGCAAACTCTGATTTAGGAGAAAACAATATAGCGGAAAGAAAATACGGAATGACCATGATCTTGCTTTGGAATGTGTTAATTCAGCCTTGCTTCTTAGGTAGTAAAAGGGATGATGGGGATGGTTCTTCCAAGTTGAGGGATGAGGAAAAGAAGGAAATAGACAAAGGAATCATGGGGATGCTTAATCAGTTAGTTAAGCGTCTGCTCTCTGCTCAGGTCATGATCCTGGGATCCTGGGATCAAGTCCTGGGATTGAGTCCCGCATTGGGCTCCCTGTTCAGTGCGTAATCTGCTCTTCCCTCTCCCTCTGCACGTTGCCACTGCTTGTGTTCTCTTTCTTTCATGCTCTTTCTCAAATAAATAAAATCTTAAAAAAAAAAAGGAAGAAGCAACATGAAGGAAAAGAGAGGAAAACGGGCTGGAATGGGGGTTATAGTGGGAGGCAGGCAGGGAAGGTGGTTCTAGATGGTTCAGGAACAAAGGTACCACAGGATGCTGGGTTGAGGTAGAAGAAGGAGAAGACACTTACGTAGCATCAGCGGGAAAGTACAGCCTAGGGCTTGATGCTGTAAAGGAAATGGGAAGGACCAGATAGATGTTAAGTGATAATTATTTTTCCAGTGAGTGATAATAGAGGTTCCAGTAATCCAAGGCATGGGTTAGCAGCATTTGGTATGTCTTTAAAAAAGTACCTAATTGGCAGTTGAAAATGACATTTATTTTATTTTATTTTTAAAATAATTTTGTTTTATTTTATTTTGAGAGAGAGAGAGAGAGAGAGAGTAT
Organism: Enhydra lutris kenyoni; assembly: GCF_002288905.1. Classification (NCBI taxonomy): domain Eukaryota; kingdom Metazoa; phylum Chordata; class Mammalia; order Carnivora; family Mustelidae; genus Enhydra; species Enhydra lutris. The sequence continues at coordinate 24,741,939 of NW_019154117.1, forward strand.
GAGTCGGGGGTGGCAGAGGGAGAGAAACTCCCAAGCAGGCTCCGTACCCTGAGTGGAGCACAACTTGGGGATCGATCTCACGACCCGGATATTATGACCTGAGCCAAAATCAAGATCAAATGCTTAACCAACTGAGCCACCCAAGCAACCCCAAAATAACTATTTATTTAACTTTGTATGCATTAATGACATAATTAAAAATTAGACCTGCACTCTTATGTAAAAGTTCAGACTTTCATCAAAGGATAGAGAAGTGAAAAACACCCATAATTCTACCACTCAGAGTAAATATTTTCCTTAATAATTACATTATTATTGTTTTACATCAATATTTATATTATTTACAGTATTTACATTACTACTGTTTTACATCAGTATTTTTCTTAACATTTATGAAAATTGGATTTAATCAAGCATGTTGCTTTTTTATTGTGGTAAGATATACATAGCATAAAATTTATCACATTAGCCATTTTGGGCTATGCAATCAGGGGCATTATGTACATTCACATGTAGTGCAAACATGCTGGGTTTACGCTGAATTGTTTGACTTACACTGATAGCTTCTCAGGTGAAAAATGCAGGCATGATTCTTTAAAGGTTCTCTAGGGTTCCACTATAGGTCTGGCCCTGTGTCCCCACTGATGAACACTAAGTTGTCTTCAATGATTTTAGCTATGAAGAACCATATTGCGACGTACATTCTTATGTCATTAACTTGTACATATTTGCAGACCTACTTACTTTCGGATGAATCCCCAGAGGGTGAATGGTGGAATGAACAGTATTCACATTTATAATGCATTTTATATATATTATCAGCTTGTCTTCCAGAAATGTCCTACCAATCACACTCCTACCAGCAGTGAATGAGAGAGTGTGGGATAATATTTTATTGATGCATGTATACTTTTTTGTGGGTGAATTTTTTTAAGAGTATAAGTCATTAGACCATTATCTCTCCTATACACCTACTACAAATACACCTCTGATTTGTCTTCTGGCTTTTATAGGTTTTCACTCTGTCAAACCTGTTGATTAAAAAAATTTTTGGTGTTGTTTTCTATTGTATTTATTTTTCCATTGTTTTAAAGTGATAAAAGCCCTCCCCTTCAGATATTGAATCCAATGATTTGTTGACTCATTCAGATAATTATTATTCTTTTTTTAAAAAAGATTTTATTTATTTATTTTTTGACAGACAAAGATCACAAGTAGGCAGAGAGGCAGGCAGAGAGAGAGGAGGAAGCAGGCTCCCTGCCGAACAGAGAGCCCGATGTGGGGCTTGATCCCAGGACCCTGAGATCATGACCTGAGCTGAAGACAGAAGCTTAACCCACTGAGCCACCCAGGTGCCCCTATAATTATTATTCTTTTTTCAGAATTCTTTTTCTTTTTTTTAGATTTATTTATTTATTTATTTGAGAGAGAGTGGTGCCGGAAGGCAGAGGAAAAGGAAAGAAAGAGTTTCAGGCAGGCTCCGTGCTGAGTGCAGAGCCCAACACTGGGCCAATCCCACGACCCTGAGATCATGACGTGAGTTGAAACCAAGAGTTGGGCACTTAACCAACTGAGCCTCCCAGTCATGCCTCAGATAATTATTTATTGGATACCAACCTGATGCTAGACATGCTATAGACACTGTGCATAAACTGTGAATAAAATTATTCATTGTTTACAAAAAATTCCCCACTTTCAAGAAGCTCTTCTTTTAATGGAATAACTAGAATATCTACTTTGATAAGTCTCAGATCCTTTTTTATTTGCATTTTGTCTAGTTTAGAAAACTTTCCTATCTACAATGTATTTTGGTATATGGTGTGAGAAAATAAGCCAAATTGATTCCCCCCCCCCCAAATTGCTAGGCAATTGTTATCAAATTGATTAAATACTCCCTTCATTCCCGATTTGATTTGTGATGCCTACTTCCTCATACATTTTATTGAGAAAATGGCCCCACTTTTTTAGTATGTAATGACACAGAACAGGGTTACTGTTAAATTGATAAATGTTATTGTTTCACCCAAATGCCAGAAGTTTCAAATTATAAAAGTTTATCATAGAATCTTTTATTTTATTATATTCCAAGGATTCTATTATTCCTCTTAGAGCATGGCCCCATTTTATCATGGACATTTATAGTAATATAAGATTTGGTTCAGTTTCCTATCTCAGGATAGTTTCTTGGAGTACTTATTGTGTAAAGAATGGTAGGAAAGACATCATTACCTTAATCTTTACACTTGGTAAAAGATTTGGGTGGATGCAGTCATAGCTCTTAGGCATCCAACATGGTTCCTGAATAAACACTCAAATTACGTATATTAATCTGTAGGATTACTAATGAGTAATGATAAAACAGCAGGGTTACCCTTAAATCTTATGGTCTGTTTGTGTTGGTTGATATTTGTCTACTATCCACCCACCCATCCATCCATCCACCCTTCCATCCATCCACCCATTCATCCATCCATCCACCCCCCATCCACCCATCCATGCACCCACCCATCCACCCATCCATCCACCCATCCATCCATCCACCCACCCATCCACCCATCCATCCATCCATCCATCCATCAATCCACCCACCCATCCATCCATCCATCCATCCATCCATCCATCCATCCACCCATCCACCCACCCATCCACCCATCCATCCACCCACCCATCCACCCATCCACCCATCCATCCATCCATCCACCCACCCATCCACCCATCCACCCATCCATCCATCCATCCATCCATCCATCCATCCACCCATCCACCCTCTATTTCTAAAAGTAACTGAAAATGGTCTTGGTATGTTGTCAGTTTTTTGAATTGTGGTTTATAGGCATTTACATGAGAATAACTCCAGGTGTTCTTTCAAAAAAATGTAGATTCTTGAGCCCCACCACGAACCCACTAACCCTGGACTCTCTAGTGGGTGGAGCCTGGGAGTCCCATCCCACATGATTCAGATGCATTCTAGTTTGTGAACAGCTAGAGAACCGTGTGGAAATCCAATCCTCCAAGCAAGTTAATTAATCTCTGTATGGTGCGCAGTGGCTGTTCTAATTCTGTGGCTATTTCTTCAACCACTTGCTGTTTTTTATTACTGGGAGTCACGCAAAAAATGTTGCCCACCCTCAAATGTTATTACATGGCTTTAGAAATCCCTTCATCCCCATCCAGTGTTTTTCTCTAAGAAAAGAAACAATATAGCAAAGGAAAACATCTGAGGAGCAATACACATTTATTTTTCAAGACTAGTTTTGAAAGAAATCTTAGGTGTTTTCAAAAGCAACACTTTTGCCCTGAAGGCAAAGGGCAAGAACGTGGATCTTTTGAGCCGCCTACCTCCACTGGAAGGGAGCCACACACATGTCACTCTAGGAGGGGGCAGCAACAGTCTTTTCCTAATTCCCACAGAAAGAACCTTTTAGGGGTAAATGCCACAAATACAGATTCCGGGGTTCTACCACAGAGATGTGAAATCAGACTCTCCAGGGGAGTGCCCTAAGAATCAGATTTTGGACAAATGCCATGAAGATTCTTAGGCTCAGGCAAGTTTACTTTCTGAGCCAGATATACTTGGGCTTAAATCCTTGCTCTCTTAGCTTGGTGATTTGGGGCAGATTAACTGCTCCAACCCTCAATTTCTCCATTTATAAACTGAGGTGCTTCTTTACTTACGTGTCTTATGAAATGAAATAAACTGATAGTAGGCGGATCTGCAAGCACAGTTTCTAACGTGTAGTTACAGCTTATTAACCGTTACTTCCCGTTCTGCTCCCTTTAGAATGACAGTGTTTGTTCTAATCCTGCTGACTTCTCCAGAGCTGATGATAGCCCTGTATGTAAGTAATCCAGACTGGCTTGCTGACTGGGAAGCATATGTCAAAAGTACTAAGGGAAACATCTCTCTGTAGATCCGAGCTTTGTTTCTCAAATTGTGGTCCATGCTTCTGAGTCACCTAGTGCTTGTTTTTAAAAATAATGATACCAATAAAATAGATGATCCTGGCCCTCATTCCATACTCATCAAATCAGAAACTCTAGGAGCAGGATCCATGAGTAGCTTTTTAAACAAATACTCTTAGTAATCCTTACGTATCTGAAAGTGAGGAAGCAGAGATGACCCCAGACTTGGCACGGGCATGAGAGCCTCTGTACCAAAGCCCCTCTTATTTCTCAGCATCCTTCCTGGTAGTCAGAAGACTACCATTCTGGCCCCACTGCCTTTGCTTCACTGCGCCTCCCTCTTAGATGTTAGGGGACAGCATCATTCCAGCTGGAGCAGAAAAGAAATTCAATCTAGCATTTCCTGCTCTGCCTTCTGGGTTCCATCACCTTCTTTCATGGTCTTCCTCCACCCCCCTCCCTCCTGGCAGTGAGAGCTGTGATGTGTGCACACGTGGTGTGGTATCGTCTCAGGTGGACCGTGGTCTTTCTGGGAGTGCTGGCTGAGACCACCTTTGTTGAAAAGCCATCTAGGAAACATGGTCGCTAAAACAAAACTCGCAAGTACAGCATGTCTTGAGAGCTGCTTTGCAGAAGTGACAGGTGGTAACCAGGCTCAGCCCAGAGATGCTCAAATGTGCCAAGTTTTGGTCCCTCCTAGCCTGTCGGTTTTCTGCTGATGTGAAGTTCAGCGTTAGAACACAGGGAGACTCTCAGTTTCTAAATGTGTTTTTGTTTCAGGGATGCTTGGCTTGCCTGCTGATGGTTTCCAGGAGTCCCCATCACTTCATGATCAGGCTCCTGTGCCTAAGTGTTAGCCAACAGTTAACAGGTGAGAGCAGGTTCAAGCTCAGAGGAGGAGCTTTGCGTCTTCCGTGACTGTGCTGGTGGTCAGCCGTGGAGGAAGGTCCACCCGGAACTTGCTATGAGGGAGTCAAGTAAATGAGGGGCCAAGTTTCTGAGTACTCAGGGTGGCCCTGATGTTAGTACTCAGGTTTATATTTCCAAAAGAGTACAAGGGTGGGGGGGCAAGGTGGGTAAATGTTCTTCCCTTTTCTTAGAATATAGGTTCCTCCTTCTCTGACCTTTCCGAGTGGAGATAAAGGGTGATTTATGGCAAACAGTATTTGAACAGTATTCCTCATCCTGGCTTTTAATTTTTAAAAGTCTGAGAAAGATTAACCATTAGGTCTCCATGGCCACTATGAGTCATACGACTGAAAAAGAACAAAAACCAGAAAACAATGAGCTGAGCTCCCCCTCTTAACAAATGTGTCCACTCTGGTTTTCTATGTTGCTTCTTTTTATTTGATAACAGTTTGCCCTAATGTTAATAATTCTTGTATCCAAGAAACACACATTCTCGAGTCAAATGCCTCAACAAATTGATGATCCAAGTTTCCTATGGATTATTTTTCAGGCATGAGAAATGAATTGTTCAAGCATAATCCAATGGTTTAGCTGGAATTTTAGCCAGTTTACCATAGAAAGTTGTCAAGGAAGTCCCAGATGTGGATAGTGTCACAGGTCAGGAGGCAGATTCTGGGAGGGAATTTGGCTCATGGGGTATTTATTAAGGAGTGTCCTTGGGAAGGAGAATGCCAAAAGGGAGGAGAAGCCATCAGGAGTGGATAGAGTGCAGGCATGTGGCAGTCTCAGTTGAGTCCATGGGAGCTCTGGAAGCTAGAGTACCCCTTCAAAGTGGCCCCAACTTGGGCTAGAATGGATGAGAAATGTATCTGGGCTGCTCAGGAAGGGGCATGATTTTGGGCAAGGCAGCTTTGCCACCATCTTGGAGTATATCTGTCATAGATGGTGTTCCACCCACATGCCAGTAACATCTTGGTGACAAATATATCGTTGTGATTTTGCACTACTTCCCAACTTGCCATGGGGATCTCCTTCTTTCTCTCTTGATCTTGTCTTATTTGCTCTCGTGCCTTTCAAGACAACTCCCCAGCTCCTAGCCAGAAAGCAGACCATTACTATCTCTGTTAGCATTCAGTGGCTCCTTCCACACTGGACCCCAGTTTGAGGGTTGCTCTTCAAGCACTGATCCAAACCTCTGCATTCCTTAGGGCCTCAGGGGTCTGTGCCACACCCACACCTTCCTCTAACAAAGGCCATCACCCTCTCTGTGTATCTCCGCTCCATTTTACAAAAAGAAAACACTAAAACCCAGCTTGGATTTGAAATAAGGCAATGACCCAGAAGCCGTGTACTGTCTTTGGTAGTTAGCTTTGCCATTTCCCTTGATGAAGACCCTCAAGGTTCTGTTGGGACCCATCCTCAGATGTGCATATACTGCATTATTCCCAGTCTTTGTCTCTTCTAAAAAATGAGCTGGTTACCCATTAAGGGCCCTGAGGTCAAGCTCATATCCATGAATTTTTGAGGGCATGTCATCGAGTGGTCTTTACTACCCAAGACCTGTAGATCTGGAAGAAATGAATCTCCCTGAGTTGCTACCATCAGAGTATTAGCAATAGCAGCTGCTTCTTATTTGCTGCTCAGATTCAGCTGAAATGCATCAGAAATCAGAACTGTTGAGGGCCTTAGTTCTGATGACTACACTAACTTCATTTGATCAGATTTCCAGCAAGTCAAGCTGGTTGCTGAGTCCTTTGTCCTGTTGTTTCCTTTGGACCAATTTGGAATGGTGGTGCTTCATGAATAATCCATGAGCATTAACCAGCTGCACACATACGGGCCTGTCCGCTGTCTTTGCCATCGAATTTTAGATGATTCTCATGTAATTCATAAATCATCTAGAAGAGCCAGACTCTGACAAAGTATCTGGAGACCTTTGAGGGTCCTTTCAAGTTTCCAAAAGGAAGGCACAGTATTAACTTAGTTCTAACAGGTCATAACAGGGGTATTTTCCCTGGAGAGTCTTCAAGTTGGAAGTATAATAGGGACAAAGTCTATATGAAGATACCTCTCAAATTATTTGAAGCAAACCTTTATGCCAGCTTTGCTGTTGTTGTTGTTCTTTTGGTTTTTGCTGTTGTCTTAATCACCAAGTAGTGAGGGTTAAAACAAAGGCTATAATTAAATTGAACTCTGTTCCATGGGGGGCGGGGGGAATTTGGGCAACTCTGCTTAAACAGAAGCAGGTGGTGCTAGAATGCTCAGTGGAAGTAAGCTGTGAGGAGGGAATGCAGATTTCTGTCATTGAAAACAGTTAAAAATACTTGTGGTCTTTTGTGCCAGGCTGTGATTAAGATATACATACATATATGTGCCTTAATCACATGTATAAATCCGAGTTTCAAAAAACTGTGATGGAAAAGCAATATAGTTTTAATTTAAGAGTGGCCTTTTGCAGTAAGGGTGGGTGGGATTCTGTTTGTGTGCCTTTGGGTTTGTGTATTTGTGTATGTGTGTTTATTTCAAGGGTTGATTTAAATAAAGATGTTCCATCCCAGTTAAAATGAGATTTCATTTGTAGTCCATTCAGGTCTTTGTCTGTGGCACTGAGCAATGCACATGTTCTATGTAGCTAGCTTCCACAATGGAAAGGAGGAGGGATAGGAGGATTCATCTCTTATTCCGTTGGCTGCTTGGGATGGGAGAGTTGATAGGGTTGACAAGCAGGTATCCTATTCTTCCCTAACTCTTCTGGGGTTTTTCCTTCTGAAACGATATGTTTGTTGCATGGAACTCTCTCTGTAAAGTAACATGTCTCCAGGCACAGTGAATTAATACAGGACCATAGCCCAACTGTGTGAAGTGCCAATTTCCCTTCAAAGGACATTGCCAGATATGTAGTTAAGTTTTAGTTACAGATAAATAATGAATAGTTTTTTGGTACAAGTATATTCTAGGCAGTATTTAGGAGTAAAAAATTATCTTTTATCTGGAGTTCAAGGTTATCTGGGTATCCTGTGTTTTCAGTGGTTAATTTGGACACCTCTACCTCCAAGGGGCAATTCTTCCCTCTGACTGATAGTAGGCCAGACACTTCCAGAAGACTCAGATTTTTGTTGTTGCTATCATTTCTCTTTTTGACTTCATTAAATTCACAAGGATGCCTGGATTTTTGCAGCTCCAATTCCTTCATTAAAATGGAAGCAGATTTGATTGTTTCTGCTTTTTTTTTTTTTTAGGTATAATTGGCCAGTATGCTCTCCCAATTGTGAGTTACCATTCAATTTTTTTTTAGTTGAATGCACAGTGCAAATGCCAAGTTGGTAAATGTAATTTGCCAAGTTGGTTCTTTGAGGAGTTTTACAAATGAGAAGAAACATTGGGATTGTGTCATGGGAAAGCCAGATATAAAAATAAAGGAAGTGTATTAGAGCCCATAATGCATTGAAGATATTCAGTTAAATGTGTGGTGATAGTAGAGGTTCCTGCTTCCAGTTCTGAGGTTAACTAGCTATATGCCCTTAAGCAAAGAACTTACTTCTCTGGGCCTTATTTTCTCCTCTTATAAAATGAGCTGGCTAGTTTAGATGACTTTTAAAGCTCATTCTGACTCTCTTATTCCACTACAAAGAAGTAATTTTTCCGATACTCCACTGCTATCCCATTTCTAATTCGGTAACTTGGGAGTCTGATTCTGTGGGAAGCTAGGAGAAAGTACTTACCGGGCATGAAGGGATTTCTCCAATGAATATGGATCACGGTTCTAACGTATCAGAAAAATGGCTTATTTCAGGAGCAGTTCTTTCTTATTTCACTTGTTCATTCAGCCATTTTGTGTAGTTGTGTGGGTTTGAGAAACTAGGAAGTATAAGACAGGTTTTCTTTCTGCATCTGGGTAGAGCAAGGACGGGCATAGAGAAAGACACAACAGGTGAGTCAACTCCCTGTGGTAAATGCCAGGCTAGAGACAATGGTGAAGTGTTAGGAAACACTTAACACATGTGACTGATTTTAAGGAAACTGTTTTCCTCATTATTGCTGACTGAATTAGCTATAAATTCTCGTATCTTCGGTATTTGATTACTTCAATCAGACGTAGTTGTAAGAATCATGTTATTCACTCCCATAATTGTGGCGTGCATGCACACATGAACTAGTGCCCAGACACACACATACACATGAACGAAACCTGTTTAGAGAAGGAACAAAAACACCCAACAAAAACATGGATGCCGAAGAAAAACAAGCTGCGGTTCAAAAGGGCCCCCTTTGTCTCTATTTTTTCTACTCTATTATTTTTGCTAAGATAAAGGATTAAAAATAGTAGCCAAAATCTGGAGTGTCTGGGTGGCTCAGTCAGTTAAGACTTCAGTTTTTGGTTTTGGCTCTCGTCATGATCTTAGGGTCTTGGGACTGAGCTGCACATAAGCCCCACATTGAGCCCCGCATTGAACCCTTCATTGGGTTTCATTTTCAGTGGAGAGTCTGCTTCTTTGCCTCTCTCTTCCTCTGCCCCTCTACCTCTCCCCACTCATGCTGTCTTTCTCTCTAAAATAAATAAATAAATCTCTGGTGCCTGGGTGGCTCAGTGGGTTAAACCTCTGCCTTCAGCTCGGGTCATGATCTCAGGGTCCTGGGATCAAGCCCCATATCGGGATCTCTACTTGGTGGGGAGCCTGCTTCTCCCTCTCTCTCTGCCTGCCTCTCTGTCTACTTGTGATCTCTCTCTCTCTGTCCAATAAATAAATAAAATCTTTTTTAAAAAAATTAAATAAATATATCTTAAAACAAAACAGCAAAAATCTATGAAGTACTTATTACGTGCTAGTCATTTTTTAAAATGTGTTACAGACATTCACTTAATTTAATTCCCTCAACAAGTCTGCAGTAGGTATTAGCATTAACCCCATTTTATAGATGAGGAAACATAGGTACAAAAGATTTTTTCTTTTCCTTTTTTTTTTTGCTGGTATGTTTTAAGTTTTCATATGTTGTTTTAGATTAGAAATCCCTCTGCTGTCATTTAAATGTGATTAGTACAGGTTTAAGAATACATTCAGTATTTATATGAAGGACTGTACTTCCTGAAGAACTAATAATAAGGATTTTGTGAAATCTTTCTCTATATCTGGCTTTGCATATCTCAAGTATAATGTTTTATATTACAACTGCTTTGCATATTTTCTCCAGATTCAACTGACTAGTTTTTTTCTTCATTATTTGCAAAAGGGCTGGCAGTTATACAACGTGTATGTCACCCTGCCCTGAAGATGGATCTGTGTATTATTTGAATTAGGTCATGCAAATAATTGAAAAATCACTTTTTAAAAAAAGATTTTTATTTATTTATTTATTTCACAGACAAAGATCACAAGCAGGCAGAGAGGCAGGCAGAGTGAGAGGAGGAAGCAGGCTCCCTCCTCAGCAGCGAGTCCAATGCGGGACTTGATCCCAGGACCCTGAGATCATGACCTGAGCCAAAGGCAGAGGCTTTAACCCACTGAGCCACCCAGGTGCCCCAAAAAATCACTTTTTAAAGAACCAGCCCATATGAATGTGAACATTCCAAACTGGACATTAGATTAGAAACCCCTGAATCTTTCACCATGACTAGCATAAGAATCGTGCTAGAAACTCTTGTGAAGCTTTGTATTAGGGGCTGGTGAAGATAGGAAGTAGTAGTGCCATGGAGGCGAGAGCTTGTTCTCGGCCGTGATAGCAGTCCATGCCATCCTCTTGAGGATGGAGAAAAGCAAAGGACAAAGCAAATGCTGACAGTCCTCTCCATCATGTGCCTGGGAAATTCATCTTGGATTTATTAGCCACGTAAATTGCTTTCCTGCAAAGCATAGCCATAAATCACCACAGAAAGATTGAAATGGTATCATTTCCTTGGGAATAACAAGCTAGAGGTGGCATAGCGGTCCAAGAGCAATTACAACACAATTAAATGTTCAGGTTCCTCCCTCCTCCTCATGATTTATGCCTGGGAAAAGTGTACTGAAAGGTCAGGACTGTTGAGCAGCCAAGAACAACAAAAAAGACATGGAAGATTCCTAAACAAGGGACCAGCAGCTTGCCATTTCTTTCTTAGAAAGGAAAACATGTATACCATGTAAAACATGTAAAAAACATATATACCACTAAAACACATATTGTGTAAACATGTAAACATGTATAAAAGACATATACCAAAACTAATGTATATTTTCATGACTTTTCTAAGAGTGCAATGAGACACAATCTGTTCGTTTTGGGAAATTATGATATATCTGAAATATGACTGCAAACAGCCCTGGAACTCTAGAATGTTTGAGTGGGATGGGAAGTCAGTTATCATTCTCTTCAACCCAACAGATATAGGAAAACATGTGACAAATATCTATTGATTTCCTACTCAGTGTCTGGTGGTAATTTAGGTACTTTGGGTAAAAAATAAGTACAATGACACCAAAAGCATGAGCAACAAAAGAAAAAATGGGTAATCAGACTGGTTCAAAATTAAAAACTTGTACATCAAAGGAATTATGAAGAAAGTGAAAAGTCAGACTAGAGAATGGGAGAGAATATTTCCAAATTGTACATTTGATAAGGCCTAGTATTCAGAATATGAAGAACTCCTACAACTCAATGAAAAGAAGGACAAATAATCCAATTAAAAGAGGCAAAGGACTTGAGCAGACTTCTTCAAAGAAGGCATATGTAAGGGGAGCCTGGGTGGCTCAGTCATTAAGCGTCCATCTTTGGCTCAGGTCATCACCCCAGGGTCCTGGGATCAAGCCCGGCATCGGGCTCCCTGCTCAGTGGGGAATCTTCTTCTCTCTCCCACTCCCTCTGCTTGTGTTCCCTCTCTCTCTCTCTGTGTCAAATAAATAAATAAAATCTTTTTAAAAAGGTGCATATATAATATATATGTATAGACATATTGGAGAGATATATATATACAATAAGCCCACAAAAAAATGCTCAACATTGGTAGTCACTAGGGAAATACACATAGAAACCATAGGCGATACCACTTCCTAGCCACTAGGATAACTATAACAACAAAAAAAAGAAAGACAAGAAAATAACAGTTGTTGGAGAGGATGTGGAGAAACTGGAAACCCCCATTCATCACTGAGGGGAATGTGAAATGGTTCGGCCACTGTGGAAAACAGTTTGGTGGTTCCCCAGAAAGTTAAACATAGAATTACCATACAACCCAGTGATTCTACACCCAAAGCTTGAAAACAGAGACTCAAACACATACATGTATGTGCATGTCCATAACAGCATTATTCACAGTAGCCAAAAGGTAGAGACAGTCCAAGCATCCATGACTATCAGTGGAAGATTGGATGAACAAGTTGTGGCCTCGACACACAGTAGAATATTTCCATCACATACAGGAATCCTATAAAGGAAGTACTGATACATTCTATGACACAGGTGAACCTCGAAGAATGATGCTAAGTGGAAGAAGCCATACAGAAGTCATTTATGGTCTGTTGCTATTTGTACAAAACATCCAGCAGAAGTAACCCAGCAAGACAGAAAACAGACTGGTGGTTGCTGTTGGTGGTTTGGGGTGATGAAAATGTTTTGAACTTAACAGATGTGGTGGTTTCCTCACTATGCTGGGCATATACTAAATGCCACTGAATTCTACATCTTAAAATGGTGAGTTTTATGGTAACATGAATTTCACCTTATTGAAGAAGTAAAGGGAAAAAAGTAGAACATGGTTTAATAAAAGAAACACTGGCTTTGGAATCAGATTTGGGTTTGTGACTTGGCTCTGCCACTTTCTCTTCATCTGAACCTGGAGAAATTGTTCAGTCTCATTCTGGAAACATGCATATTCATGAAATAAGTAGCCTTGTGACCTGCCTCAGGCAGACATTTAGCTAACAGTTGGTGGAAAATTGAGATAACACATCAGATGCTTTCTGACCCGTGCTCATTATTTTCATATAAACTAGAGATCCATGAATCTCATTTTGTTGGTAATTACAGTCATGCCTGTGGGACAAAAACACAGATACAGCGGAGAGGAAGACAGGCGAGAGGAAGCTAAGGGAGGGGAGGAGCGTGCAGCGGGACCAGAGGTTTCAGGTCCTCTCCTGGCCTTTTCTCATTTCTGGGGAGGCAGGAACACACCATGCGAGTCAGGCAAAGGATCAGGCAATGGTGGGAGAAAAAGATGAGGCCTCCGCCCCAGCCCCAGTGTATCAAACCGCTGCTGTAACTGACAGCTGGCCAGCCCTGGGACATTGGGATCAGCCCCGCATGAGTGGCCCTCAGCCAGGCCTGGTCCGAGCGCACTGCTGCTGACTCAAAGAGCTGTTTGTTATATTTGTTTTGCAATACCCAGATGTGCTTAGCTGCCCTGGCCTGGGGCACAACCGTGATAACCATGCAATTCTTCAGCCTTGCTTCGTCTCCTCCTGAAGCCAGGCCACGAGCCCACTGACAGGCGACTCTGCTGAGGAAGAGGCCGACAGGGAAGCTCCTAGTGACCCAGGAGGAGGAGTTTGCACAGGCACGTAGGGGACGAGGGGCTGCTTCTGTCTTGAGCTGTCTGCAAACTACTTTATCTTCAAGAGCAAGGCCATGGATGAAGCCCTTGCTCAGGAAAAAGAAATCCTCTGTGTAGTGGGTCAGCAAAAGTCAGAAAGACAAATTTGCTCTGTTAGTTCCAGTCATGGAAAAATAGGTTGTTTGCCACAGACAGGTAATTATTTATTACATAAATATTTGGTCTTGCTCTAAATACTATCTAGATGCATGTGTTTGTGCATATATGTGTATAAGCATCCTAGCACTTACTATAATTGAACGAGAATTCCGATCTAGGAATGAAGAGAAAGGATTCATTTATTAGCAATCAGTGTCTATGAAATAGTCATACAAAGAGAACTATAGATTTTTTAGGCCAAAGTAGGATACATTTAAAAATCTGGAAACCGTAAGCCTTCATCTTGTGTACGTGTGTGCACACACACGTGCACATGTGAGTTTGTGTAAATGCCCACTGCTGAGGAACCACAAAGCCCTGGTGCAGATTTGGGTCTTTGGCTCATCTGACAGCTGATCTGAGGCTCCAAGTGCTTATGGTTCCAACTGTCCGCAGTGTAAAAAGTTAGGGTAGCAGCACTGATTCACCCAAGTCTAGCTTCCACTTAAATCTCACGAGGTGTCTGTTTCTAACAGAAATGGATCTTGAGTTTCTTTGGATTTTCCTTTTTTTTTTTTTTAAATTTAGGACAAGACCTAGTTTTCTATTTGAGAAGGTGGAAGGACTTTAGAAACCTTACAGGATCCATGAACAGTATGTATGTCTCCTAGACTCTGCAAAGATGAACTGACCTGGAAGGTGTGACAAAGATGGGATTGTTTCCCGAGGTCTCAGTGTGGCTATTTTTGCCGTGTCACAGCGGCCTGTGGAGTAACAGGAGTGCAAACACGAGCCTGAGCAGAAAGCGCTGATGGTCTCCCATTGTTTGGGAGAAGAGGCCAGTATGTTGAGGCCAGAAGGTCATCTTGAAAAGGACAGGAGACAGAATGGGGAGGAGGGAAGGAAGAACGCAGTAGGGCTACTACCTTGGATGACAGACATGAAAGTCCAGGAAAAACAAATGGGAAAAATGGTTATTTTTCTCCTTTTGAAGATGTCGCCCCCCCTCCCCCCGCCATGCCTGCCTCTGAGAGAGAACGTTAGAAAAATGTAGAATTGTGAAATAGTTTTAAAGGATGAAAAACATGTTTGAGACGAGTTGTTTACCTGGCACTGAATTCCCAAAATTAATTTTTAAAAATTGTGCAAGAGGAAGACTTACTTGGAAACATGTTTCTGTTCATTGTAAGCCACCCTAATGATAAACAGCACTGTTACGACATTCCAGTCGAGGCATGAGACACACTTCGCACTGAGGGGAGTACTTTATAATGTTGGCAGTGGCTTCTGGAGTTGGAGGGCATTAAGACATTTTATGGCCTCTTAATGCCTTCCTATCAATCAATCAATCAATCAATCAATCACTTTTCTAGATTAAAGGTATCCTCCATCTATTGTCCTTTCTATTCAAGTCTCTACAGATATGAAATTACATAGAAAATCACCAGAAGACAAAAAACATTCACTGATGATTGGCCTCTTAAAGCATTAGTCCTCCCTCAAACACCCTTCTGTCTTGACAGTAAAGTCAGTTTTGCTGATTGTCGGATGTTGTAAACATTCAATAAAATAACATCACTACAGTATCAGCCAGGAAAATAGAATCCCTCCATTGAGAATGGGGGAGGCAGGTCTCTTCAATGGCCCCAAGGGGTCTGTATCCCTACCCAGTGATGTTTTTGGCAACAGCACAGTGTCTTAGGGACTTGAAATCTGGAGCTTTCCCTGCTGATGGGGACCATGCTGGGTGGTCTCAGATCTATGGTCTGGGGGCTGTCCCATGCTATGTGCTTTGCTTGTGTCGTATCAGTGTCATCTGTGGGACAATAATGTATATTACATCTTAGTTCATTTGGGCTGTTCTAACAGGATAGCAAAGACTGGGTGATTTCTTTCTTTCTTTCTTTCTTTCTTTCTTTCTCTCTTTTTTCTTTTTAAAGATTTTATTTGACAGAGAGAGAGATCACAAGTAGGCAGAGAGGCAGGCAGAGAGGGGGGAGAGGAGCAGGATCCCTGCGATCATGATCTGAGCCGAAGGCAGAGGCTTAACCCACTGAGCCACCCAGGTGCCCCAGACTGGATGACTTCTAAAGGACAGAAATTTATTTCTTATAGTTCTGGAGGCTGGAAGTCCACAATCAAAGCACCAGCAGATTCCACGTTTGGTGAGGATCTCTTCATGGTTCATAGACGGTGTCTTCTCACTGTGTCCTTGTATAGTGGAAGAGGCTAGGGAGCTCACTGAGGCCTCTTTTATAAGGGCACTAATCTCACTTTTGAAGGCTTCACCCTCATGACCTAATCACCTCCCAAAGGCCACACCTCCTAATATCATCTTGGGGGTTAGATTTCAACTTGTGAATTTTATGGGGACATAAAATTCAGTTCATAGCAATGTGAACAGATGACCAGGCCTGTGTAAGGGAGAATACGGTGCCTAAAAAGCAAGAATTGAAATAACACCAGACCCATGGTGTATATCAATTGTGAAAAATATCAAAAACAGGGAGAAGAAAAATGTGTTTTGCTGACCATCATTGTAAGTGTAGAGCCATAAACTTGCCATAGCCTAGTCCTACATCATGGGGACAACACAAGACTTAATGCCTGCCCTGAGAGGCCAAAAAACCAAGTCCTCTTGTTTTGGTCTATAGTCTATGGTCTTGTTATAGTTTACAGTCCTTGGGCTTTTTTTCCCCCCAAAAAAGAAGCAAGGAAGGACAATTTTTGATGCGGTCTTTTGAGTGAAAGTCAAGAAAACTGTTAGAAAAAGTCGCAGTTAAAAATTCTGAAAATACTCAAAATACATCATGGGATACCTTGGTGTGTAGGGTGGCTTCTGCGTCCAACCATTGTGCTTTCTTAGAAGGTCAACTTCCTTGGTGCATCTGAATCAGCCAGTTCATTTTGGTCAAAATCCCCCTGTGAGGGCTCCAGCTTCAGTGAAATTCTCAGAGGACTTCTGTTGAAGGGCAGAAGGAAGAAAAGGGCCTACTGAGGCCATGGAAGAATTTCAGCAAATTAGATGTACTCCCCAGAATCTTCTCGACTCTAAATGTAAGGCAGAAGTCCCTGAGAGTACAGGGCAGAGAAAGCTGGTGATCACAAGACACTGTTACCATATTTCTCCATAATACAAGGCAAGCAGGGGCTCTGGGTCTTGGTATTGAAAAGTCATATTCAAGGGCAGTGTCAGAGGCAAACTCTCTGGGACACACCCAGATATGATGGGCGGCAGCCACTTTCCCGCCTTTTATTTTTCTTGCTTGCTTCAGAGGTTGGTTTGTATCAGCCCCACCTCAAACATGAGAAATAAAGTGTTCCTCTGTGCTCCATACCATGGATGTGAGAAAGTACAGTGTTCCTTCTTCTTTTTTTTTTTTAAAGATTTTATTTATTTATTTGACAGAGATCACAAGTAGGCGGAGAGGCAGGCAGAGAGAGAGAGGAGGAAGCTGGCTCCCTGCGGAGCAGAGCCTGATGCGGGGCTCGATCCCAGGACCCTGAGACCAGGACCTGAGCCAAAGGCAGAGGCTTTAGTCCACTGAGCCACCCAGGCGCCCAGTACGGTGTTCCTTCTTAACCCTATTGTTGGCATTTTCCTGGGTTCTCATGCTTTTGTGACTTACCACAAACTGGCAAACCTCAGCATGTGTTCAGTTATATTTCTTAAAGTCCCTCAAAATACAGTTCTATGTAAAGAGATGTTAAATTTGGAGATATTTGCCTTACAAGTTAACACAGAGAAGAGGATCCTTTTACAAGCAATCCACGTAACGCACCTTCCTTCCTTCCTTCCTTCTCTTCTGTCATTGGCTTTTCTCCCTTAAATATGATGCATGTTGTTGCCTCCACTTTCTCTTCTCCTCTCCTTGGTTCTGCAAAAGGAAGCAAGGAAAAAGGGTGGAAACTTCCATGCTAATAAATTTTGTCCAGCTGCACATGATATATTTTATTCTTCCTAAACAGGGCAAGAGACCTAGTTTGTTGATGGGAATAAAAAGTGAGTTGGCTCCCTGGCAGTTTCTCCCCACCTGCTCCCATCACTTGCCAACTGACAACCCAGTACAGGATTTTCTTTTCTTTTATGGTGGCAGATTTTTGAAAAACTTTACATTTCTCCAAAGGCTGTCCTGAGGACACCAGCTGTGATTCATTCAATGAGGAAAGGAATGGGGATGCTTGATGTTATCCCAGAATATGAGATTCATTCATTACAGTGTCTTCAAGGCATTTCTGCCTCCCAAGTCTCCAGCACAGTGCCCAGCACCATCACAGAGTCCACAAACGCCAACCGGATCGAACTGACATCCAAGATGGTTTTTTCCACCAGAAAAATGATGATGCCTTTTGTTAAAACCAACACTAGGGAAGGAGCCTTGGGTTAATGATGCCAATCCTTAAACACGCTCTAACACTAGGCTGGAAACAGGTTTTGTTCAGAGGTGCTAATGTGAAAGAAAGCACAATGTCCACATTCGAAGTTAGCTTATCAAGTAGCTGATGGGAAAAGGGTGCAAATTCCAGGAAAGAGGAAGGAAATAATATTTGTTATAGAACACCTGGTATATGCCAGACAGTGTGATCTGCAGAAGTATAGGTGAGACATGAGTTGTCTCATTCAACCCTCTAGGGGGATGGAGTTTTATTATTTGCATCTCACAGAGGAGGAAAGCTGAGGTTCAGAGAAACTTGTGACTTGTACAGGATGATTGTTAATTAGTGTCAGAGCCAGGATTCTTACCAGGTCTGGCTAACTCGAAAACCTATACCTTTCCCAATGGGAAACATTCCCCTCACTTCTCTAAATGTAGGATGAAAAAAGTAAGTAAATAAACTTAGGAGGATATAATCATTGGAAACACCTCTCTGATATCTCCAGCTGCACCCAGCACTCCTAATCACAGCTCCCACACAGAAAACTGCCCTTTAGAAGCTTCTACTCTTCAGGAGAATCCACAATGCCAATAGGATTAATGTTAATATTAATAATGGGATTAGTGGGTGTCTCTTTTTTAAACACGTGGGAACTACAGAGTGGGACAGCTGAATGGGGGCCTGGCCCAGGGCAACGCTTGGAGGGTAGGAAAGATCACCGCATGAGTTGTGGGGAGGTGTGTGATGAAGAATTCAGGCTCTAGAACCTGGGTAAGTCTCCCTCTTTGGGGGTCACAGTTCATAAAGTCAACACAACCTCAAATAGTGTCCCCTGAGCACAAAGGGAGGTGTGGCTGGAGAAGAGTGGACCCAACCATGTCAGGTCTTTCTCCTTTAGGATTGTACTCATTTCATTACCCTGTGGTTTACATTTCATTGTTAAAGCAGCACAGAGCTCAAAAGGTGTAAGGTTTTTAGCTCACTTTTTATAAAGCTCATCTTTTATTTTTTTAAGTTGGGTCCATGTCTAGTGTGGAGCCCAATGAGGGGTCCGGACTCATGATCCTGAGATCAAGAACTGAGCTGAGATCAAGAGTCAGATGCTTGGGGCGCCTGGGTGGCTCAGTGGGTTAAGCCTCTGCCTTCGGCTCAGGTCATGATCTCAGGGTCCTCGGATTGAGCCCCGCATTGGGCTCTCTGCTCAGCAGGGAGCCTGCTTCCTCCTCTCTCTCTGCCTGCCTTTCTGCCTACTTGTGATCTCTGTCTGTCAAATAAATAAATAAAATCTTAAAAAAAAAAAAGAGAGATGCTTAACCAACTGAGCCACCCAGACACCCTTCAAAATTTATCTTTTAAAATGCATATGTAGAGGCACCTGGTGGCTAAGTCATTTGGGCATCTGCCTTCAGCTTAGGTCATGATCCCGGAGTCCTGGGATTGAGCCCCACGTTGGGCTCCCTGCTCAGCGGAGAGCCTGCTTCTCCCTCTGCCCCTCACCCTGCTTGTGTTCTTTCTTTCTTTCAAATAAATAAATAAAATCTTTAAGAAAAAATTAATTCCAGGGACGCCTGGGTGGCTCAGTGGGTTAAAGCCTCTGCCTTCGGCTCAGGTCGTGATCTCAGGGTCCTGGGATCGAGCCCCACATCAGGCTCTCCACTCGGCGGGGAGCCTGCTTCCTCCTCTCTCTCTGCCTGCCTCTCTGCCTACCTGTGATCTCTGTCTGTCAAATAAATAAATAAAATCTTTAAAAAAAAAAAGAAAAAATTAATTCCATATGTAGGTAAATATATGACTATAGTAAAGCAGGAAAGAATTTTGCTTAGTGAGGGATGAAGCCCCTCTTGGGCAGATCCAAATGTTGGGTGGAGAATATGGAAGAGCAAAAGAAGAAAAAATAGAAAACAAACAAATAAAACTCCTTTGTTTTATACCTAAAAGGTGACAGGATCCCTGGGGTCATTTCTCTCTCTAACTTGTAGACTGGCATAATTAAGAGGAAAAAGGATAAAAATCAGGGCCTGGCAAAGAGCAAAACATTTCAAGTATAGTTTAAACTGCTGTATGCCCTCTGCATCTAGACTCTGTGTCCTCATCCCACTCACACTTTAGATGCAGGAGGTGACTTGGTGGAAACAAGCTTTTCAGAGGGAAACACCCAGGATCTGGGAGGAGGCTTCTATTTTTCCTTCTCAGATATTTAATATCACTGGTATATCACTGATGAAGTGACTCACATTGTAAACACGTTGGAGAGACATGAGGGGCTTAAAGAAACAATTGACTTTAATTCATGGGATGTGATTCAAAGGTGGAGCTTGCCAGATTTATGTGTGTATTATGGCGATGCTACTTTTGACTCATGGAAAGAAATGATTTTATGAGGTTTCATTGGTTTTATGAGGAAAGTTCTCCTCAGAGGAGAAAATAGTTTTGAGCTCTATCCTTCAGAGCTGGATGGTCCTGGTGTCCTGAGATCTTTAGAGTCTGTGACCTAGACGAGGAAAGAGATTCCGCAGTGCTCCATGGGTGGCTGGACCCAATGTGCAGGGTGTTGCCTGCCATGTTGTGTGATGTGAATGAGCCGGCTCATGACGTGGCATCCAGAGAGATGAACAAGGTCATGACAGTCCCTTTCCCAGAGCTGCACAGAGGCTGCACCACTGGTTGCTCTGAGCTTCCCCACTTGGCTGACTTTCCCTCTTCTTGGTGAAGATTCTACCGAGGTCTGAAATCACCTTAAAGCCTAAACAGTAAAAACAAACAAACAAACAACCCAAACAACTGTATAAGAGAACAGGAGAATCAAACACTCATTCTACGTAGAGGGGCCTCTGCATGTTCTCGTTCTGTTTGTGAGGAACTCACCAACCAAATCTGGGCATATTGGATACTGGACTTGGCCAGAAATGCCAAAAACGATGTGGAAAAAGTAAAAAAATAATGAGAAGAGGAATGATGATTAGAACTCACTTGTTCCTGTCTGTGCCTGAACTACAGCGAAAGGAGCCATTGCTTCCAGTTGGCCACATTTCCTCCTTGAGAAAACACCACCAGAGCACTTTGGGTGTTTGTTCTTGTCAGGATTCTTACCAGTGTCCTGAATCAACTGTTGACTGACCCATTCATTCATTCATTCATCCACCCATGTGTTCTTTCATTCACCTGTTCATTCATTCATTCATTCTCCGTGGCAAAGTGATGACAGGATCAATTTGCAACAAGCCTGATGCCCCAAACCTTGGACATATTTTCATTCGATTTGAGTGTAACCATGGATACCAGATGGAGGACCAAGGCTCTAGGCTCTTCTTGCTGGGTTCAGATGGTTCAGTGGTTCACAGCCTTTTTATGCGTGCCTGACGATCATGGTGACAGTGAAATTTCCAGAGAATCTGGCTCCTGTTTTTTTCTTATTTACGGTCTTGTCAATTTTTTAAAAAAGATTGTATTTGTTTATGTATTTGGGAGAGAGAGACAGAGCAGAAGATGAGAATGGGGGTGGGGGCAGAGAGAGAAGTAGACTCCCTGCTAAACAGGGAGCCTGATGTGGGGCTCAATCCCAGGACCCTGGGATCATGACCTGAGCTGAAGGTAGATTCTTAACCAACTGAGCCACCCAGGAGGTCCTTGGTCTTGTCAATTTTTGATCCTTTTTTCATTATACACAGTTTAATCCCTCAGGAAGGGGAAAGGATAGGAATAAGAGCAACACGATCGAGGTGGGAAGAAAGAATTCCTATAAAATTCCAAATTATCATGTGTACCTTGAGCCTTTGTAAACATTATCTCTATTGATCACACACTCTACCGCTCTTGCTTTGTGTGTCTCGTCTTGCAGCAACCTTCGGAAGTTATAAGGGACTCACCAGACCAATGTCAAACAGCCAGAACATACAGAAGTGGATTTCACTGGCCAGGTCTGTCCTGTTATTTTGCAGGGACCTTGGTGATTCCATGCAGGGACCTGCCTCTTGGTTTTTCAATTTGCCTTTGCCAAAACTAAAAGTTAAACCAATATGCTGTGTCTTTTATTGGAGGAAGGGGGAATTGGGGGAAGAGTCTCCTCTTGTGCCTTTCCATTGGTTGGACCTAAAACTGACTGGAAACTAGACGGCTTGATGTGGTCTATTCAGGTCCACCTTCTGGGCACACAAGAAAGAAAAGGCAGAGGGAGAATGAAGACAAAGGTAGAATTCTATCACCCAGGTGTTCAAAGAAAGTTGATTTACATAGAGCCGAGTAGATGCCCTCACAGCTTTTCAAATTTCTTCTCCATCTGTGGTTATTTTCCAATTTTGTCTATTTGTTTTCTCTTTCTTTAAAAGAATACTTGTCTACCTAATGGTTTTATCCCTTCTTTCCCCCTTTCCTTCCTTCCTCCTTTCCTTCCTTCCTGATTAAAGAACCAGATCTTCATGTTATTAATTTGCTTATCTTTTGTTTTATAATTTATTAATGTCTGCTTTTATCTTGTTTAGTCTCCAAATTGGTATTTCAATTTATTTCTAGTTCTTCTTCTTCTTTTTTTTTTTTTTTTGCTTTCTATCTATAATACTTTTTTTTAAATACTTATTTGTTTCTTCTTATCTACCTCCTATTTTGATTTACCAAGTTTTCTTGATATTTCTCTACCTTTTACTGATGGGAGAGTATACTTTCCTATTCTAGTCTTTAGTGGGTACCTTTGCTCTTAAAAATTTTTGTTTTTTTTTTAAAAGAAAATTTTTATTCTGGAATAATTTTAGATTTACATAGAAGTTGCAAGTATAGAATAGAGAGTTTTTCATACTTCTCACCCAGTTTCTCTATTAACAACTTATAAACCATGGCACATTAGTTTAAATTAAAAGAACAAATCAACAGGGATGCATTACTGTTAATTAACTCTAGATTTTATTTGAATTTTACCAGTTTTTCCACTCGTGTCCTTTTTCTGTTCAAAGATCTAATCCAGAGTATCACATTTCATTTAGTATCCTTAGATTTTTAATATGCATCTTTGACCCAACAAGATCTAACAAGATCAATTGTGTTCAACCTCTTTTGAACAATTATTTTCCCTGACATCCCCCTATGGTTTGCATGTGATTTTTGTCAAGAACTTTTAATCCATTTGGGTTTAAGCTATCCTAAATTATTCATTATAATTACTATTAATTTTATAGTCAATGTTTATTTAGAGGAACTTTAAAAAATATATATGGAGAGAGAGAGAGAGAAAGCATGTGTGTGTGTGCAAGGGTGGGAGTGCAGGGAGAGTGTGGGGGAGGAGGGGCACTGGGAGAGAGAGAATCTCAAGGAGGCTGTATGCTCAGTGTGGAGCCCATTTCTACATGATCCCTGATATCATGACATGAGCCAAAATCAAGAGTCAGACTCTTAACTGACTGAGCCATCTAAGCACCCCTAGATGCACCTAAATTTTAAGTGGCTGATTAGCCAATCTTTGCCTCTTGGTTTTTTGTTTGTTTGTTTGTTTGTTTTTTGTTTTTTGAGTGGGTATCTGTGAATTACAAATTATGTCAGCATTTATTTGCCTGAAATGTCTTTAATTTGTGTGTTGTTGCTTACAGAATGAAGTATAAAATTTTATCTGAGTATAGAGTTTCAGGTAGAATGTCTTGCCCCTTGGGATTTTCACAATATTCCACTCTCTTCTGGCTTCCACTGGAACTACTGAATTATGTTAGTTACATTTTATTTCTTTGTAAGTAATTTCTTTTCTCTCTGGTTACTTTAAGGAATTTCTCTTTAACATTTATGTTTTGTAGTTTCAAGGTGCTGTTCTAGGTATGGGTTTATTTTTATTTATTCTGCATGGGATTCATGCTTATTAAATCTGAACATTCATGTCTTTCATCTATTTTAGCAAATTCTCAGACATTACTTCTTTGAATATTGCTTCTACTCCAACTAGACATGTGTTGGACCATTTCATTCTGTCATTGTGTTTTCTTAATCTGTTTCATATTTCCTACCTCATTACTTTTCTGTGCTATAATTGATCATTTTTTCAAATCTATCTTGAGTGATCTGCTGTTCTACTTATCCATTCAATTTTTAATTTTAATGAAAATGTTTTCCATTTATAGAAGTTTTGATTCATTCTTTTTCAAATCTACTGGTCTGTTTTCATGGATTCTAATTCTTTCCTTATATTTCTAATATGTAAAAAAAATGCTTTTATACTTTAAACATACTTTATAGTTTCTATTACATTTTTTTTTCTATTATCTCAAGCCCTTGATGAATTAATCCTCTGTTGTAGCCGCTGACTTTTACTCACGGCAGATTATTTTCTTAAGCATTTTGTAATTATTAATGGAGAATTAGTTTCAGAAGAGCTTTCACTTTATATTTCTTTGTTAATTTCCTGGCTTTGGTTTGAGATTTCAGAAACCATGTGTATAGCTAAAATAAGAATTTTAAAGTCGTGTAAGATACGGGCACAGAGAATTTTTTTGCTCATCCAGAATCATTGTAGATAGAAGCTTCCTGGTAATTTTGCTGGACCAATGGGGGCCACTGAAGTTTATTAATCCTCAAATTGGGGTTGTAGCCCTTTGAGAGTTCTAACTTTTGTAGGAGTCTCAGCTTCAGTTCCCCAACTCTGACAGCCCAAGACCTCATATGCTGTTGCTGTCCGTTTTTAGAAACATAATAAACATAGCACCTACTCCATGATACCTTGGCCCAGCCCTTTGCCCTCTCATCCCCTTTCTCCTGTGGGTCTTGTCGTATCAACTCTTGCTCATTGCTTGAGTCTTAACATTGTCATTCTGCTAGTTCCCTCACCCAGACTGGAAAGTAAGTTCCTTCCTTGTCTTGCACAATGCCAGACCAGCAGGCCTACTATAATGCATGGCACAAAATAATAAACTATCAATCCTGTTGAATGAGTAAGTGCATGA
Source organism: Enhydra lutris kenyoni (assembly GCF_002288905.1). NCBI lineage: Eukaryota > Metazoa > Chordata > Mammalia > Carnivora > Mustelidae > Enhydra > Enhydra lutris. The sequence goes on from NW_019154117.1 coordinate 24,766,698, forward strand.
ATCTATGTGAGCTGTGATGGCACACTACTTCATATGAAGAGAAGTGGAACAGTTTCCACCCTCAAGGCCAAGGATGAGATGTATGGACAACTAGTTCTAATCCAAAGGGGTGCTATCATGGAGGGGCAGGCAAAGTATCATCAGTGTAGACAGATGGCTTCTTGGAGAAGGCGGCACTTGAGTGGAGCCATGAAGGATGAGTAGAATTTCATTTGGTGGTGGAATGGAAGAGAAAACATGGCAGGCAAGGAGGAAGGCATGAACAAAAAATGCATGGGTGAATGGAATTTAATGGCTTGCTCTGAAAACTATAGACCTCCAGTTTCAGGGGTTGGCCAAAGACCCAACAGCTGTTCTCTGAGCAGTCCACAAACCAATCCACTCTGGGTTTCATCAAGGCCAAATGCATCTCCCATAGGCTATTTTCAGCCATTGGCTGAGTGAGACAGGGATGCAAAGAGTAGCCCATTCCTAGAAGCCTCGGAACTCCTTTGTCAGTTAAATTTCCCTCAGTGTGGGCTGACATCACTCCCCAATGGTGTTGGTACAACTCCCTTAGATTCTATTCTATTCTTGGCATTTCCTTCACTGTGTCTCTCTCTCTCTGTGTGTGTGTGTGTGAGAGAGAGAGAGAGAGAAAGAGAGAGAAAGAGAGAGAAACTTTCATTATATTCTGACAGGCCTTCCAGCTTTCTCCAGCTACTTCCCCAAATTCTCTTCCACAGGTGTTAGCCCTAATTGAATCTATGCACTTTTAATCCCATCATGATAATCTGCTTCTTGGCAGACCCAGATTAACATGTGCCCTGTGTATCTTCTGCAGGGAGGGTACAGAAAAAGACACTGGATAGATCTATCTTGTCAAGGGCTTTTGTTTTATTTTTAAAGATTTTATTTATTTATTTGACAGAGCAAGAGAGCACAAGTGGTGTTGTGGGGGATCAACGGAGGGAGATGCTTAGCAGGGAGCCTGACATGGGACTTGATCCCAGGACCCTGGGATCATGACCTGAACTGAAGGCAGATGCTTAGCCAACTGAGCCACCCAGACACTCCTTGTCAAAGGCTTTTAATGGCACTCTCAAGTTTGGGACTTAGGCAGAAGGTTTGGCAGTGAAGATCTTACAGTGAGATCTTGCTTGGATTTAAGGAAAGTGGTTATGGTGAAAGAAGAAAGAGTGGATTATTGGAATGACCCGGATAGGATGAGTTGGGGCTGAGACCATGTGGCAACAGTGGAGATGATGAACGGACTTCACCGCTCCCACAGAAGAAAGTATGCGACTCTGGTGTGAAATTTTACCTTCTCTCACCTTTTCAGAAAATAAAGCAACTCTTACACAAATTTGCTTGAAAAGACCCTACATGTGAAGCATTAGCAGAAAAAAAATCCATGTGGGCCGGATCCACTATTACCTCCAGGCATTGCCTCTGCACAGGGTATGTCAGAAAAGCACCTGACAAACAGTCACGGTTTATGCTTCTGTCACCAGCCTCCTCCTTTGTCGAGACCGCCTGGGAAGGAAAAGGATGCTTTCCACTTCTTTGTGACTTTCTCCGTCTAGGGTCTCCGGGGAGCCGGCCTGAAAACAAATCCCAGAAAGGCCCCTTGTGCTGTGTGAACCCTTTAAGGTGCAGTGTGGTATGTGAGGGATTCTGGTGAGGGAGGAGATCACAAGCCTCAGAAGTTCCAAACTTTGGATTTGAGAGTCCAGGCAAGGACCCACAGACTGCCTGTAATAACCGGACGTGGGGGTGCAGGGGAGAGGGCCAAGAGGGGAATTCTCCAAAGAATGTTGGCCAAGCCGGGTCCAGTCTCAACTTCCAGCGCAGCTGTTCCCTTTTATGCCCAGACCAGAGCAGAAGAATGGTGCCCTGGAAAACAGAAGGGCACAAGGGTCCTTGAGAGGCCCCTGGCAGTGGGAAATACAAGAGCTGCCATGCCCTGAGCTAACTGTCAACCTTTTACACTTCCGGCTGAATGCGCAAAGAGGAGGCGGATCAGGTGCTTGGAGGGCCAGTTGGCACACGCACCTCCAGACGCCATTTTGAAGTGAGGCATTAGCAGCTTCCTCCCCGAACAAACAGGAAGCCTATTAAAAATGCCATTGTCCCTTCCCGCCTGTGTTGACAGGACTGTTAAATGACCAAGTCCAAGGAGCCCTGCCAAGTTCAGAGACCCAGGGAACATGCAGCTGCCGATGCCACCTGTGTCCTTCTGAGTCCAGCTAACAGTTTCCTTTTCAGCACCCGCATTGTGCAGCAATGGGTCCTGTGGAATCAAGGGGAGGCCTAGGGATTGAAGGAGAAGGGAGGGAAGGAAGAGCGGTTCCTGGCTAACGCAGGGGCAAGAGCTCAGCTCCTTCCGCTGCTCCCTCTGTGTCAGCAGCAATCGGGAATTCGTCCCGCCCGCCGCCCCCACCTCTGAAATGTTCTGGCCAGCAATCAAATCCAGCGTGGAACACCTGCCCTCCACTGCTGTCCCGCAAACACAATACACCACATGCCAGTTGGTGGCAGAGAGAAAAGAGGCCTATTAAAGTCCCGGACATTATTAAGAAGTGCAGTCCTGCTGTTGTGTGCTCTCTCTCTCTCACACACACAGTCACACACACACACACACTCCCCAGGCCTCTAAAGCTTTGCACATGTCTTAGGCTACTTCACTGTCAATCAGACACTGAATAAAAGAGATAGTCCTCTCCTTGGGGGCCACGGCTTCTGTGGATAACAGGTGTGTGTGCAGGAGTGTGTGTGTGTGTGCATGTAGGGGTTTGTGGGTGTGAGTGTAGATGTGTGTGTGTAAGAGTGTGTGTATGCAGGAGTGTGTGTGGTAGTGGGTGTGTACCTAGTGGGTGTATGTAGGTGTGTGTGTATGTAGAGGGTGTGTGTAGGGGTGTGTATGTAGGAGTATGTGTGTATGTGTTTATGTAGGGATGTGTGTGTAGGTGTGTGTATGTAGGGGATGTGGAGGTGTGTGTGTATATAGAGGTGTGTCTGGTGGGGGTGTGTGTAAGAGTGTGTGTATGTAGGAGTGTGTGTGTATGTGTTTATGTTTATGTAGGGGTGTGTGTGTAGGTGCATGTGTGTGTGTTTATGTAGGGGTGTGTGTAAGTGTATATGTAGGGTGTGTGTGGTGGGGCTGTGTGTATGTAGGAGTGTGTGTGTATGTGTTTATGTAGGCATGTGTGTAGGTGTGTGTGTGTATGTGTTTATGTAGGGGTGTGTGTAGGTGTGGGTGTATGTAGGGGTGTGTGTGGTGGGGGTGTGCATGCAGGGATGTGTGTGTGTGGAAGGGGTGTGTGCATAGGTGTGGGCATGGGCATGGGGAGGGGTGTTGGCGTCTGGTGGCTGTGGTCGGACCCAGGGTCACCTGTGCGGCGGACGGGGTGCCGAGGGCAGGCTCACATGGAAATGTCACCAGCCTTTGCGCAGCAAATCATGTCACGAGCAAAGGATGTCACGAGCATCCTTTGTGCAGCTCTCCCAAAGGAGGTGTGGCGGTGGCTGGAGAGGTGGAGGGGCTGCTGGACCTCGTGGGGGGCATGCGGTGGGGCGCCTTCCACCCTGGCACTGTCACCGTTGGCCCGGGGGCCCTTGTCCGCGCCACTCCTGGGAGGCTGGCTTGTCCTGCTGCTAGTGGCGGGTGGCTCCCTGCCAAGCCCTCTTGTCCCCCGCCCCCGGCCGGCCTGGCGCCCCAGACAGTGGGGCTCTGTGAGTCGCCCTCCTGGGGGCAGCTGGATGTTTTTCTATAGAGGGGACTCGTCATTAGAGGACCCGGAGGACGAGGGGTGGCACCTTGGGCTGTTTTCCTTTCTCTTTGGCCCCATTTACTGATGGTCTCGGAAGGAGCGCGGCGCGGGGCCGCAGTTCACTTGTCGCGGTGAAGGCAGCTTGACAGCTGCATAAATCACGCCGAGATACCACTAATAGGTTGCTGCCCGCGACTGTACGGGACCACCCAAGCGCAGCTCCCCGGCCGCGGAGCCCAGCCGCACGCATACAGTAATGCAAATCGCTTAACCCTTTGTTCCCCCTGCCCGCGGGCCAGCGGCCCGGGCGCTCCCGCTCCCCTTTGGCTCCCCGCCCCCAAACCTGCCCTCCTTCCGCGCCCCACATTCTGCCCCTCTCTCCACGTTTCAGCTGAGCTCGTGCTCCCAGCAGGTGATGAAAGGACAAAAGGCTTGCCAAGGCCTTGGGCAGAGATGGGATGGCGTTCGCCAGGGACCCTAGGAGCGAACGGAGCGCAGTCGGTTAGCTGCTGAGCGGGTAGGTGGGCAGAGGGTGGGAGCAGAGCACGCAGGATTCCGGGCCCAGGCACCTGCAACTCCTGCTTCTTGACCTCGGGGGTGGTTTCCACACCGTCTAGTGACAGACATCAGACCTCTGTCCTAAATGCAAAAGGGAAGGAGAAGCTGGCCATGAATTCACAGAGAGAAAAGCATGTCCCATTTCCCAAGCGCTAGTAACCGCACAGGCTCACACTCTGCAGGTGCCATGGACACCAAAGAGAATGAGACAAGGTCCCTGCTCTCTGGACCTCACAGTCCTCACAAGCCAATGGGAGGAGGCCTTCCTTGGCTGGCCTTCCCATTAGGATCTGTTCTCAGCTCCTGCAACTGTCCCCTTGCTGATTCTCCTGTAGATAGCTCTCCCCCATCTGCTCCAATCCTCCCAGTCCTCTGGCTGTTCCTCTGCTGGGGCTTTGCCTAATTTGCTATTTCTGTTTTTAGGGAATCTAAGGAAAGGTGTGGCTCCCTCCCTCACCCTTCAACGCTTTGTTCAAAAGCCATATTCCCCGCTAAGCTTATCTTAACCACAGATTTGGCTCCTAGCACCGAAACTACCTCCTGATAGGGACTTCCCACCCCTCTCCCCAGCTTCATTTTTTAAGTAGCATTTAATCACTTTCAAATATGCCATATAATTTCCTTCCTCCTCCTTCTTATTTTTTCTCTTTTATTTTATTTTTTTAAACTTTTTTTAATAAAGATTTTGTTTATTTATTTGACGAGAGAGAGAGAGAGATCACAAGTAGTCAGAGAATCAGGCAGAGAGAGAGGGGGAAGCAGGTGCCTGCTGAGCAGAGAGCCCCATGCAGGGCTCGATCCCAGGACCCTGAGATAATGATCTGAGCTGAAGGCAGAGGCTTAACCCCCTGAACCACCAAGGTGCCCCATCCTCCTTCTTTTTTATTGTGTGTCTATCCCTATTGCTGTGATAATTTTTTGAGGATAAGAACCTTCAATTGTTTTGCTCACTGATATATCCTGGGTGATTAGAATATGACTTCCACATAGTAGGTGCTCAATAAATATTTGTTGAGTGATTAAATGCTCTAATAGAGGAAAGTGAATGAGCTGTGGAGATTTGGGGGAAATAGGGCATATTAGCTTATGGGGGTTAGAGAAGCAGCATGAGTCCCACATTTATCAGCCCAGGGATCAATCTTCCTGTCAGAGAAGTTGGAATCCATAAGGGAATCAAGGAGGTTCACTTCTCCTTTGTCACTGCTCAGCATCACATCATTGCCTCCATGAAATACTCATTTCACAGTATGTATACTTGTGTTGAGTGAATAATGGTTCCCCAAAATGTCCATGCACGAATCCCTGGAAATTTGGTAAACAGGACTTCGCAGATGTGACTCAGGGTAAGGATCCTGAGATGGGGAGGTTATCTTGGCTGATCTGGATGGGCCCGCTGTCATCACAGGGAGACAAGATGATCAGAGAGGGAGAAGGCGATGCAATCATGAAAGTTGAGGACAGAGCCATGTGGGGCCATGAACCAAGGAAGGCAGGACCCTTCTAGAAACCGGAACAGTCAAGGAAATGGATTATCCAGTAGAGCCTCCTGAAGGACTGCAGACCCTCTGACACCTTGCATTTAGCCCAGTCAAACTGGTTTTGGAGTTCTGAGCCCTAGAACTGTAAGATAATAAATTTGTGTTATGTTAAGCCATGAAATTTATGGCAATTTGTTATACCAGCAACAGGAAACTAATAAATATCCTGTTTATAATTTTTGACCATTTGTTTCCCTCAGTCCTAACCTCGTTTTGGGCTTTTGCTCTGCTGACATTACTCCTGGAGGTGGGCACCACTCATTCATCTTCTTCTCTCTTGGCACATGATCTTCTCAAAGTGGACCTAATCTGAGAGTTCCAATTCTTAAGTGATTTGCATTTTTAAAGGCAATTTTCCTCCTCTCTTTCTTGTTGGAGTATGCACAATAAGCATTTTTTCCTGTGCCTTTATTTGTAAGAGTGTCCCAACCTTCTTAAGATACTCTCAGCAATTCCTGAAGGGCTGTGCGTGGTCTCTGGTGTAGGCTGGACCTTCCATGAGTGTGATGTCCCTGCTGGTGTCCCTGAAGCCTGGTCACAGCGCTTTGGCACATGTCCCGGCTCTGGCAGTCTGCACCCCTGACACATGAGGGGTGTACCAAAGTAGTCATTCATCTGAGTAGAGATACCTGGTGACAGCTTCCTCTTCCCCTTGTCTTTCTCTTGCCATCATCAGGTATCTCTGGATGAACGGCTCTTCGTCAAGGACATTACCCAAAGAACAGGTCAGAGAAACTTCTCTTAAATGATCTCCTTCAGTTTTTCCATGATCATAATTAATTGGAGAATGTCTCCTGAATAGTCCCTTATTTGTGCATTCCCCATGGATTTGTTGAATATGTACCATGCACAATGCTCGATGCATACCAATAGGGAATTGGCAAAAACACTCCAAATTATAGGCAGATGGAATTCCTGCCCTACTTCGGCAGCATTTACAGACGTGAATGGAATCATTAAGAAACGATCCGTAGAGCTCAGGTGATGAATTGGCTTTGTTCTTTGGAGTACGTTGGTGGTCAACCCCCTTTTTTTTTTTTCAGATTTTATCTTCCAGCAGATGGGGCTAACCCTACTGCAGATGGAGTGGGTTGATTTTATTTATCTATTTGAGAGAGTGAGCATGATAGAGAGAGCATAGCAGGGAGGAAGGGCAGAGGCAGAGGGAGAAGCAGACTCCCTACTGAGCAGGGAGCCCGACACGGGGCTCCATCCCAGGTCACCAAGATCGTGACCTAAGCTGAAGGCAGATGCTTAACCGACTGAGGCACCCAGGTGCCCCTCTCATTTATAATTTATATTTTATGTGTTCTTGGGACTTTTCTGCCTAAAAACAGCAACAACAGTGACTCAGGTGTTATTGTAGTTGTCATCATCATAGAGTGCTATGTCAATCTGGTTCACGCACACACACACACACACACGTATACACTGTGTTAGTGTGGTGCAAGCTTCGATCTACACAAGATCACTGTGCTGGTTTAAGCCCCAATGCCTTGTTCATAGTGGATACACATATTAAAAGCATAAATTAATGAGCCTATTAGAGACATCCTTGCTATCTGAAATGATCAGAAATTGCATAAGAGCTAATATTTATTATGCATGTGATATGTGCCAATTTTGTGCCTCATTAACATGTACATTATTAACCCTAAGAACAACACAATACTAACTGTAATAGTATCCAGTATTTATTGAGCATTTTTTCTGTGCCAGGACTCTTCATCTCTTCTTCACGCACATTCTGGGAGGATGTGGAGAGGATTCCCTCCCAACCCCCAATCTCCCTACACAGAGCCTCCTAACCACACTGCTCTGCTCTAATATGTTGGACAAAGCGTTAACCCGGGCTTGCCACTTTCAACATGACCTTAGTTGAAACGTGACCTTAGATGGACACAGAGTCCCTGTGATGAATCAGAACCTCAAGCCCACACCGGGGTCATCATACAGAAGTGGAACCCCATTGTTAATATAGAAACCTAGGTGAGGTTCTTGATGGATGAGGGCAGTTGGGCTCAGCAGAGTAAACTCAAAACCATGGCAAGTGACCCCCATAAGTTGGGGCACAGGACACGGGTGAGAAACTCTTGCTGAGAATGAGCTCATACTGTGAAATTAGGACACAAGAGAGTAAAAACACCACCCCAAAAGAATACCCTCAGATGAAAGAAAAGACAAAAAAAATCAAAGGAAAAGAAAAGAAGTTCTAATATTTATAAAGTATCACTTCCAAACACATGGGTTAAAAACTAAAAAGGAATCTTAATGGTAATGACAAAACATGTGCATAAAGTGTTTCAACTCAAGAAAGTCAAAAGACAAAAACCCAACCAACCAAACAAACAATAACCCAAAAAACATTGAAAGAAAAATAGAAGGAAATAATAAGGATGAAAGCACAAATGAATGACTACAGGCAAATTCTTTAAAATTGAAATTTGGTCCTTTAAAAAGTCTATCTCTGATAAGATTGATAGATGTGTGGCTGAATGTGCACATTGAATGTGTGCATGAGAGAGAGAGAGGGAACGAGAGCTCCAGAGAACAGATTAACAACATTGGGGATAGAAAAGGTGAGATAATTCAGATATGACAAAGATTTTAATAAACAAAGAATATTAGGAACATCTCCAAGCCCATGATTTTGAAAACATAGATATTAAAGAACAAGGGTAAGACTTCACTTACCCTTACCTCCTTGTCCACACACCCTTCAATGACTTGCTTTTTCTGGATTTTTCCTCCCAGCTGGAAATGCTCTCATTGTCATCTTCTTTTAGCTTTACTTCCATGAAATTGTTGGAAGGAACAAGTTAAGTGAGTAGGGTTGCCAAGTGCAGCAAATAGTACAGGATTCCCAGTTAAACTATTCAAGTTTAGATGGACAACACATCTTTTTGTTATATTTTTTAAAAAACAAAAACTCAACTAAGTAAATTTAAAGATCTAATTGGCTTTATTCAATGATTCATGAATTGAGCAACAACCCATCTAGCAAATATAAAGGAACTCTTAGGAGCTGTACAAAATGGAAGACTTTTACAGGCAGAAGAAAGTGGGACAAGGAGATTATTCCAGCAAAGAGTGGATAGGTCAGGTTGCTTTCCTTTGGGAAAAAGTGGGAGTATATCTTGCAGATTACCTTACTGGCGCTGACTAGGTGATTCCACACTGACTAGTTAAAGCTTACACTCCTGGGAAAGGCTGAAACTACAATTAAGTTAGGTATTAAGTCTTGGTTTGCTGACTTGGGACTTAGCATGAGAGACTCCATTTTGGATCTGCTGTTTGTTTTTTTAACAACATGTACGTCCCAAGTGTTGTAGCATGGGACCTACTAAAAAATAATTAGTTTTTGATCTAAAATTAAAATTTAACTGACCAACCTACAACTCATCTGGCAATGATCTGCAAATTCTGGCAAGGATGTTGAGTTGGGTAATTGGAAGGGTTGCCAGATTTAGCAAGTAAAAGTACGACACTCAAATATGTGATATTTGGGTTCACCATACTCATACTGAAAAATCATTTGCTGTTCATTTGATACCCACATTTAACTAGACATCCTGAATTTTCTATGGCAACCTTAATTCTTGAGGAAGTGGTTTCCTATGTATGAGCATGGACTACCCATGGAAGTGTCCGGAGTGGGAATTAATGTTCCTGTCTAAAGTTCTGATAAAACACAGAGAAGACCTGAAGCCTGAGGAGTCCCTGTTGGAGGATGGGTTCTATTCGGGGCTCTGGTAAGGGGTTCAGGCATGGTGCCCGATTTATGAAGGTCATGGGACTTCTACAGCTCTTGGGCAGCTTTGGGGAAGTGTTACTATTTCTAATTCAGATGCACTTTCATGCTGTTGGATTAGACTCTTCCCATTCCACCTGCTCATCACTGTCTTGCATCCCGATCTTGATTTATTAAGTGGAGCCTAAACCGTTTCATCATTAAGTAAGATTTGTAGCCCAGAGTTTCTGAAACAAACAGGAATTGAAACAAGAGTGGGTAAGAGAGGGAGGAAATAGCCTATGTCCCTGACATCTTTTTCCAATTGTTAGTTAATCATTTAGGGTTGTTCATGGTAAGACAGAGAAAAGTAAAAAGACAAGAGGAAGGGGCCGACCCCAGTCTCTACACTGCCTTTAGCCATTCACCTTCTGGCTTAATTCTTTTTTTTAAACTTTGTTTGCCCTCCCCCACCCCTCTCACTTGCAAAATACTTAAAAAAAAAAAAAAAACAAAACGTTAACAGGAGGAGGATCAAGGATCTTGTTTTCTTTTCATTCTTTTTGATTTATGTTCCTTTGTCTTGAAAGCTCCTGTAATCTCCCACATCTTCAGAACCAGTTCCCTGCTGACAGCACCAAGGCAGCAAAACCTCCCCCGGCTTTGAGATAAACCATCCCAAGCTGGATCATTAGCTATACAAACTTTCTCTCCTGAGCCTTCTCTTAAAGGTTTGGAACTGGAGACCGCCTTCCATGAAAATGAAGGAAAGCAAACATCACAGGTTGTGTCTTTAGAAGCATCGTAACCAGAGCTCTTTATTAACTCTGGTGGGAGTAGGACTTTGATCTGAATTGGTCTGGTAACTTCTTTATTGCAGTTGACATTTATTGAGCTGCTACTATATGTCACTGGTGGGAGCAGTAGGGGAGGCAAGGGTAAATATGATCAGGTCTTATCTACAGGAGCTTGCTTGTAAAATAACTGGGGGCAATTATACTGGTCCTCCAAGGAAAAATGCATTTATACGACTTACTTCTGTAATGACGAGTGTCTTGCTCTCTCACTGGGTTCTAAGCACTGTGAGCTCCCAGAGGGGAGGGGCTGTGTCTCTTTTGATTTCTGTTATACGTTCAGCCTCCAGTTGGTACATTCTACCAATCAATGAATGAATGATTGAATGATTGAATGAACAACAATATAAGACAATTTTGCCCATCCATTACAGATGAAGAGTGGCATGAGCACGTAAGTCAGCCACTCATTCAGGAAAGGCTTTGGCTTTGATGATGAGGGGAAGGAGAGAGTGGTAAGGGACCAGCCTGTGGAGGGCTGATGCTGGAACTGGAGCCTGAGCGTCCTGATGGCAGAGGCCATGCAGCTCTGGTCTCCACACAGTCTGAAGGCCTTGTTCCAAATCTGGTCTAGTGTTCTGCGATTCTGATATCTTTGCTCTCCTCTGATCTATAGTTTTCTGCTAACTTAAATGAAAGGTGACTCCTTTCTTTCTGACCTTTTCATCTTTTTCAGCTCTATTCACTCCACCATGGTGGAGAGGAGCTCTCTGTAGACCCACTAGACACTTCATGCAGAATCTTGAGGCATTTATTTTCCATGAATTGTTAAGTGCTGGGTGCAGAGCAAATGCTATGTAGTTGTTTGCTGTTGTTTTTATTAAGTAATAATAGGGGAAGGGAAGCATGTGTGTTTCAAACTTCCATAATGGGACAGACACTCAACTTGGTGATTTAAGTGCATTTTGTTTTACAGTCTTCATAATAACACCACGTTCTTGGTATTTTAAATCTCATTTTAGACATAGCGAAACTGAGACTCTGATAGTCTGAATAACTTGTCTTATTCCACATAGTTGGTTTCTGTTCTGGGCACCATCGTGCTTCAAGGCCTGGGCTCAATCCATTATTATCACTTTGCACCCGCAGAATGAGATCTTCCCTCCTCTGTCTCTGGCTCAGTCACACACGGAACATACCTCACCAGTTTCTCCTATGTTGAATATTCCTCAGGTCTCCGAGTCTTTGTCTATGCTGTTCCCTCAGCTTGGAATGCCCTTTGTTCACTTCTTTAGCAACATAGCCTTCACTTTGCTTCTGGTTTTTCTCCATGGTGCTATTGGAGACTCCCCTCCTCCATCCCCGTAAGCACTTTTAGCCCAGTCTGTGTAATTATTAATTGTCTCTCTTACTAGGGTATAAGCTCTTTTTGTTTGTTCCCTAACAGGAAGTATGGTACCGGGGTACTGGCATTAATATATTCATGCCAATTGGATGGAATTATGAGTGGCTGTGGGAGATATGTCTGGAAAGAGATAGCTGTTGGAGAGGGATGGTCTGGAAACGGTGAATGTGTTGAGGACCCAGACTTCGGGTAGTTACAATATGAACACACAGGAAAGCTTTGAATAAGAGGCGACAAGAGGAGCTTGGGAATTTCAGTCCAACCGTGCTCTGTCGCTTGGATCGGAGATTAGACACCATGAGGACATGGAAGAGATTCCTAAATTAGGAATAAGCTTCAGATGAGGTTGGCAAGAAGATTTGAGATGAGAAATGGGACAAAGAGAAAATTGATAGGGGTTGAGAGAAGATTCACACTTTTCCTTGCTTTTGTTCAAGCCAGATGTTAGAATATGAGTCAAGGCAAGATAGGAAATCAAAGTTAGAGACCAGACCCAGGGCAAATGGGGTTCTCCAGGTTACCTGGAACCTCTCTTCTATGACACAGGTAGGATCCAGAACCAGATTAGTTGCTAGAGGTCTGAAGCTCTGGGGCAAACCTACCTTCTATTTCCAGGTCTGAGCCTTAGAAACACTACACAGACACAAGTCTCAGAAAGACCTTAAAATAAAGGGATCTCTTCCTTCAAATAATAAGCCTTTACTTTTTTTCCTTCTAGGATATGAACCAGTCACACAGCTTCACAGGGCTTATCCAGACACCTGGGAGAAATGTTTGGGCCATCTGAGATACAGCTAAATACTCTAGTGGTGATCAGAGACTCAGATTCTGAATGTTGAAAGAAACTACCTGTATTTGTTAATTGATTGATATGTGGTAATTTTTTTTGTTTGTTTGTTTTTTCACAGGGCCTGAACGCACAACCCTAAGATCAAGACCTGAGCTGAGATCAAGAGTCTGATGCTTAACCGACTGAACCACCCAGGCACCCTGATACACGGTAACTTTTAAAAATAATTAACATTATTTTTTAAAAGATGTATTTATTTATTTGAGGGGGGTGCAGAAGGAGAGAGAGAATCCTGAGGCAGACTTCCCGCTGAGTGTAGAGTCTGATGTGGGGCTCCATCCCAGGAACCTGAGATCATGACCTGAGCTGAAGTCAAAAGTCGGCTGCTTAACCAACTATGCCAGGTAGGCACTCCTTAGCATTATCTTTTTTGTTTGTTTATTTTGTTTTGCTTTCCAAATTAATGCATATTTACCGCAGAAAATTTGAAAACAGGACTCACAATGAAGGAGATGAAATCACCAGTAATCCAAATGCCCAGTGATGATCATAACCGATGTTAACATGTTAGTGTGCAAACTTTACTCCTTTGGGGTATTCCCATAGGCAGTCACTGAGCAGCCTTCAAACTGTTGATGAGATTCAGGGAATAGATCTGGGATAAATGCATTATGAAGACAAAAGGAAAATTCCATTATGGGTGGAACAGAGCAACATTTATTGATTGACAAGACAGATGTTGAGATTTTGGTGATCTCTCCCAGGCAACAAAGGTTTGATCTGTCTTCTGTGTTTTTCCCTGGTAAAACAGGATTTTTCCCAGGTCTGGCGACTAAGCACATTAAAAACAGGGACTTTATTTTAACTTCACCTTTCCACAATGCCTGGCCCACCAGTATTTGCAGAACTGACTTGACATACATTCCTCTTACTCAAAACACTTCCAAGCGCTCCAAGGTAGAAATACTACCTTGTTGCAAAATCCCACCAAACTGTGTATTAGTTATCTGTTGCTGTGTAACAAGTTACCCCCACACTTGTTTACCATCCCACAGTTCCTGTGGGGCAGGAATCTGGGAGCAGCTTGTCCGCGTGGTTCTCTCTCAGGGTCCCTCAGGAGGCTTTCATCAAGCTACTGGCCAGATATTCATGGAGGATTCAACCAACTGACCTCGCCCCTGTGCCTCCTGGTAGCAGGCTGGAATTCCTCACCATCCACAGGTCTGCTCACAATAGAGCTTTCTCCAAAGTGAGTGACAAGAGAGTCAGAGAGACAGAAAGAGATTCCCTGAGAGAGAAGCCACAAGCCACAATCTTTTCTGTAACTTAATCCTGGAAGAGATGTCCCATTACTTCTGATACATTCTATTTCGTAGAAGCAAGTCGGCAAGTCCAGCCCATACTCCAGAGGGGGAAATTGAGTCCCATCTTTTCCGGGGAGAAGTATCAAGGAAGGTGGACATATGTTGAAACTATCACAATGGATACAGCTATATTGCTGACTTATATACAATCTGAATATCTTCTCTGAGCAGAGCACTTCCTCAAGATGAAACAAGCAAAAACTGCCTAAATGAGGACAGACCAAGGCCACTTATTCAGGGTGTGCTATAGCCAAGCAACTAGCCACTATTGCTCGTGTTTGTAGAGATTCAAAGGCAGGAAGGTGAGTGGGGAAGCTTTATTATGAAAAAAGACAAGGCTTCAGAATGCTCTGATAGGAAGCTATTGGCATGGGGAAGCTAGAAGCAGGCTGACTGGAAGCTGGGCATCCTATGTGATTAGTCTGGTGAACATACTTGGTTTTCTCTGTTTGATCCTGATTTGGAAACAGTGGCCAAAATTAAGGAAGCTTGAAGTTATTGATCAAGTCCTGACCGTTCTGGGCCAATTGCTGCTGAGGCTGGAGGACTGAGTTCTTTTGTTATATATGGTCCAGCCATTGAGTGTTTGTATGTTTCTACCCTCTGATTTAAGACAGATGTTAGTTGTTTTATTGCCAAAACCTTGGGGGAATTGTAATACATTTATTTTCTCACAGCTCTGAAGGTCAGAAGTACAAAGTCAGTTCCACCAGGCTGGCTGGGCCGGGCTCCATCCGGAAACTCTAGAGGAGACACTGTCCATTGCCTCTTCCAGGTTCCAGGGATTGCCGGCACTCTTTGGTTTGTGGTCCCCTCCCTCCAACCTTTGCCTGTGGTCACGTGGCCTCTTTCTCTTCTCTGTCTGATCTCCCTCTGCCTATAAGAACATTTGTGCTGATATTTAGGGCCTGTCTTAGTGTGTTCATATTTCTGTAACAAAACGCCACAGACAGGGAGGAGGCTTAAGCAACAAACATTTATTTCATAGTTCTGGAGCCTGGGACGTTCAAGATCAGGGTGCCAGCATGGTCAGGTTCTTGGTGAGGGCTCTGCTTCTGTCTTGCATCTTGCTGCTTTCTTGCTATGTCCTCCCGCAAAACAGAATGAGCTCTGTTCCCTTTCTCTTCTAATGAAGACACTGATCTCACGATGAAGGTCCCACCCTCATGGCCTCATCTCAACTGAGTAACCCCCCCAAAGACTCCATATCCTGCCACCACCACACTGGGGATTAGGGTTTCACCATATGAATTTTGGGGGGGACAAAACATTCAATCCATAGCAGGGCCTCCTGGATAATCCGGGGATTGTCTCAAGATCTTTAACTTAATCTCACCTGTGAAACCTTTTTATATAAGGTCATATCCATGGGTCCTAGTGATTAGAACATGGACACATTTCTGAAAGCCATTATCAGCCTACCACAGTATCCTTAAGCCCTCATCCAGTGGTTCTCAAGTGTGACTCGTGGACCAGCAGCGTCTGCATCCTCTGGGACCTTGTGAGAAATGCAAATTCTTGGAAGCCCCAGACCTCCTCCATCAGGAACTCTAGGAGGGGAGCTCAAGAACTGGTGTTTGCGCAAGCTGTCCGGAGATTCTGATGCCCCTCGCACTTTGATAGCTGATACCCACTGTCCTCGGTAAGGCTTCTTTTCTCTGCATTATGGTGAGCCATCTAGAGAATAAATATATTTGGTCAGAGTTCATTCAGGGATTCCTAGAGTATCTTCCCAATTTAGTCTCCACTTCTCTGTCCTCTTGGATGGGTGGGTGAATGCCTGGACTGTTTTGCTTTGAAGAAATCATACCATGATTGATTAGCAAGGTCCATCACAGGAAGGGAGGGACAGTGCTGTCAACAGCTTCAGCCCTCCTTAGCTATCTGGGGGCAATTTGTGGTTGGAAAAAAAAAATTGCACACTTTCACATTTTCTTGAGGACAACATCATGAAGGGAGACACTTAAATTCTCCTAGGTTTGTATTATTTTATATCACGTTTGCAACCTTTGTATCGTTAGGAGAGATCTTATTTTGTATTAACCACACATGTCTACATGAGTAAAACAAAGCAACAGAAAGAATCCACTGTTTGGTTGTTTTTTAAGCTACGCTGCATGCTGACAGAAAGCTCTGTATTTTTATTTGGCAACTAGACCTGGAGGGCCTGGGGGAGAATTTACTCCCTTCCCAGGGCTCTCGACCGGGGCCCTACTCCACACCCACAGAGGGCTCTGTGGTTACTTTTCATAAGCTGCCATAATTTTCAAAGCCCGAAGGGCTCATAAGCAGATTTGGGAGAGCTGCTCTATTTGTAAGCATGTGAGGCTGGCTTTCCCGTGGTTGCTCCCTGAAGGGAGCGATGAGTGACAGCAAAAACATCCTTTTTTTTCCCACTTGGGGATAATCCTTTGTTGAGCAGGTCTTTATTGTTGCGGAGGAAGTTTACTTAGCTTCTGATCCCACTGGACTGATTCAGCAACTGCGCCGGAACCCCACCCTGACCCAGCACCTCGGTGCAGACGGACCTGACTTCAGAGAGGGGGTGAGGCGGGGGCGAACCTGCGGGTGTACAGATTCTTGTTTCAGGCAGAGCCTTTTCTCTCCAGCCCCCTGGATTTTGTCCTTCCACCTGCAACCTCAGTGTCACCCACATGGGAGCGGTTTCCAGGGAGGGTTATACCAAGATGCATCTTCCCACAGGGATAACGTGGCTCCTCCAGGGAAAGGGCGAGGGCCACAACTTTGCCTTCTCACCGCAGCTCCTCCGGCTCAAGAACAGCCCAACATGGAACGTGAAGGTTCTAAATCACACCCAGTTTCTCAAGGTCGAGCAAGTGAGTCTTCAGGGAGCCTCCCCTCCTGGATTCCTTGCCTTTTCACAGCGTGCCCTTCCTTGGGCTTCTTCAAGGACATTTTTTCTTTTTTCTTTCCCCAGTTCGATTGGATAAGACTCACTGAATCCAATACTTAACTGCTGTTTTCCTCTTGGTCTCAATGACTTCTCCCTCAGTCTCTAAGGTCAAGTCCCTTGATTCTCATCAAGTATTTGCTTTCACAAAAGAATTCTACTGATCCATCATTTATATTTTATAAGAAAATATGGTTGATCTTTGAACAACAGGATTTGAACTACATGGATCCCCTCAGAAGTAGATTTTTTCGGCATATACAGTGCACTTTTATATATGTATTTTCTCTTTCTTAGTATTTTCTTGATAACATTTTCTTTCCTTTAGCTTGTTTTGTCATAAGTGTACAGTGTATAATATATATAAATCCCAAATATGTGTTAATGTTATCAGTACATTTTCTGGTCAACAGCAGGCTATCGTAGCTAAGGGTTTTTTTTTTTTTTAAGATTTATTTATTTTAGAGAGAGAGAGAGAGAACGTGAACAGGGGGAGGGGCAGAGGGAGAGAATCTCAAGCAGACTCCCCACTGAGCATGGAGCCAGATGTGGGGCTCCGTCCCATGACCCATGAGATCACTACCTGAGCCGAAATCAAGAGTCAGATGCTTAACTGACTGCACCACCCAGTAGTTAAGGTTTTTGAGGGTCAGAGGTTATATGCAGATTTTTGCACAGTGTGGGGTGGTTCAGTGTCCCTAACCCACACATTGTTGAGTGGTCAACTGTAATCACATTCACTACAACTAACATTTATTAGGCACTTACTAAACGCAATCTTCTAGGAGTTTTCCATGTGGGAACTCCTTTTCAACATCCCTATGTGTGGTAGTTATAAACTGCAATTTTTTTATAAGTATGCTCATAATGAAAGGTTAAGTAACTTGCCAAGGTCA
The DNA here is from genome assembly GCF_002288905.1 of Enhydra lutris kenyoni. Classification (NCBI taxonomy): domain Eukaryota; kingdom Metazoa; phylum Chordata; class Mammalia; order Carnivora; family Mustelidae; genus Enhydra; species Enhydra lutris. The sequence goes on from NW_019154117.1 coordinate 24,784,436, forward strand.
TACGGAATGCTTCATTTTTCCAACTTGGTTCAGCATTTTACTGTAAGTTCATCAAAGTCTTTGGCAAGAAGGATCTTACTTCTAGGAGTCTGTTTAGGAATAGATCAATATTGGGTCATGAAAGAAAGCTTTCTCATCATAATATTTATTATTAGCTGGGCCTTGTGGGGTTTGAAATTTTGGGTCTTGGTAAATGTTAAGCTCCAAATAGTTGAGTTAATTGGCGAGTGAAGGGTCACATATCTGCAAAAAAGAAGGCAAGCTATCTTTACCCCCAATGAGTATGACTTTCATCAGCTAAATCCGATTTCTCATTTCATGGCTCAAGAATGCAAATAACATTTTTCCCTGATTAGCACATCTGCTCCAAATTCACCCTCATCCCCTTCCTTCTGGGCAGAGACCCTTCCCCTTTTTTAGAGAGAGAGAAAGAGTGCAAGTTGGGGAGAGAGGCAGAGAGGAAAGGAGAGAGAGAGAGAGAGAGAGAGAGAGAGAGAGAGAGAATCTTATTTATTTATTTATTTATTTATTATTTTTTTTATAAACATATAATGTATTTTTATCCCCAGGGGTACAGGTCTGTGAATCGCCAGGTTTACACACTTCACAGCACTCACCATAGCACATACCCTCCCCAATGTCCATAACCCCACCCCCCTCTCCCGACCCCCCTCCCCCCAGCAAACCTCAGTTTGTTTGTGAGATTAAGAGTCACTTATGGTTTGTCTCCCTCCCGATCCCATCTTGTTTCATTTATTCTTCTCCTAACCCCCCCAACCCCCCACGTGTCATCTCCACTTCCTCATATCAGGGAGATCATATGATAGTTGTCTTTCTCTGATTGACTTCTTTCACTAAGCATGATACCCTCTAGTTCCATCCACGTTGTCGCAAATGACAAGATTTCCTTTCTTTTGATGGCTGCATAGTATTCCATTGTGTATATATACCACATCTTCTTTATCCATTCCTCTGTTGATGGACATCTAGGGAGAGAGAGAGAATCTTAAGCAACCTCCATGCTCAGGCTCTGGTGCTTGATCTCAGGACTCTGAGATCATAACCTGAGCTGAAATCCTGTCAGGTGTTTCATCACCTGCCACCCAGGCGTCCCTGCACTGACCCTTTTAACCACCATTTGGCTCGCTTGATGTTGAAAGTATTTCCTATGCTGGTTTCTTTGCATTTGTCCCTGGTGCATCACCAATAGAGGCAAGTAAATGTCCTAATAATCGATGGCTTTTTTTTTTTAAGATTTTATTTATTTATTTGACAGACAGAGATCACAAGTAGGCAGAGAGGCAGACAGAGAGAGAGGTGGAAGCAGGCTCCCTGCAGAGCAGAGAGCCCGATGTGGGGCTCGATCCCAGGACACTGGAATCACGACCTGAGCCGAAGGCAGAGGCTTTAACCCACTGAGCCACCCAGGTGCCCCTAATCGATGGCTTTTTAATGTCTTTACCTAGATGTTTAGAATCTTAGAGACTCAACTCACCAATAAAATACAGAATTGATTTTTGTCTCAACTGTATTTCTAGACTTGATGATTGTTTCTTTTTTGTTTTGAGAGGAAAAATGTCACCATATTCAAGTCATTCCAGTAACTTTCTATCAGCTGTGGTTAAGGATTATTATTGGAGGTTCAACTGCCTTTACTTCTTCCTTTTTAGCCTTGACATATAGGGGTCTCACAGAGAGGAGTATGACTCACCTTCCCTGGGGGAAGGTATTTGGCTGTCCTGGACCCTCACTTAGCTAGCAGATGTTTGTGAGATCATGGGCAGCACTGAGCCTGTGGGAATGCACTCCTCATGGATCGTAATTGTAGATGAGCAAATGCTGTGGCATGATCTCTTATGTCATCATTCGGCATATTTCTGACTGCAGGGAGGAAACCGGAGAGAACTAATCATAATTTCCTGTTCAGAGGATGGTGCTGGATTTGGGATTTTAGTCAACAGGTGTGGGACCATCTGTAGCTCTCCAGCAGTGCCTTCTTGAATTGGGCTTTATAAACATAACTAATTCTACTTTCAACTGATTCCACTGCATTGACAGAACAGGACTAGATCAGAGGAATTAAGTACTGAGTGCAACTAGCTGCCCTTAGTTAATTCTATAGTCGGAATTCTTGTCTCTTCAGGAGGACTTCCAGAATTAGCAGTTGACCAAGCATTGTATTTGATTTTTTAAGTTTTATTTTGCCATCTTTTATCATTTTGTCATTCATTTTCATCACTTGGTCAGTTTCTTAAGTTTTATGGAGAGAATTAGATGAGTTTTGAAAATTCCTACTTGAGTTTAAGGAAACCAAGTTTTTTCTTTTTATTCTCTAGATGAGCAAAACAGTGGAGAAAAACACAATATTTTTTCCTAAATAGACTGTCCATGAAAAGTAGGCCATAATGTATCGTCTGTATCCCCAGGAATCTAAGTTTGAAGGCAGGACTGACCAGTACATCAATGAACTGGGTTTCACTTTCACTTTCACTTTTTCTTTTTCTCTCTAGAAAGAGCTAATTGCTAAGTTGTTTTAAGTCAAATATACTTCCATAGGGAGCAGAAATAAAAACCATTCTCATTCGTCCCTGCTTCCATAAGGAGCAATCTTTGACTTGAACCCTTTATTTCAAAGGCTTGATGTTATAATATCTTGACCTAGTGAGGAATTATAAATCTTGGATTTGAGTTATAAAGCCAGAGCAGTCCAAGCATGTGAGTTTTGGTTGTAACAGAGCACTTGTCAGTCCTAATGCCGCTGTGTGGCTTATTCTAACAGCTCTCGCCTTTCCTCTCCCCCAATATACAAATGCTTACTTTTCAATTAGAACTTGATTTATCTGCAGAAAGTTACCAAAATAAACTCACTCTTAGTGAGCTCATAGGAAAATACAGCCCAGGTGCTGTAGCTCACAGGGGTCACGATCTTCAGCCTCCTCTCCTGCTTATCCTCTCCACAGTTCTCTGAAAGACTTCCCTAAATGAATCGATTGCCTTTAAGTGTCCTTAGGAATTTGAACAGATTGAAACTGCCTGAAGCTATGGGGCTGACTGAATGGCTTTAAAAAATAGACGTTTCAAAGAGCAGGGGAGAGAACAGAGAAGGGAGACCTCCTTCAAGATGGTTCCACGGTTTCTTGTTAACAATAGGCGACAGATAAATATTCTAGGACGGCTAATGCTCAGGAATTGGTCTGGTAGCCTACCGCAGATGCTAGTGTGTGTGTGTGTGTGTGTGTGTGTGTGTGTGTGTGTGTGTGCGTGTGTTGGGATGGGCAGCAATCTATCAGCTAAAAACATTTATACACATGAAACCATGCACTTCTGTGTATGTATTACATGTATTCGTATATCATATTCATGTTCTACTGTACCAAATATATAAAGCACACTAACATGCATGTAGAAATAAAACATTTAAAATGGTGAAGTGAGGGATGCCTGGGTGGCTCAGTCATTAAGTCTCTGCCTTCAGCTCAGGTCATGATCTCAGGGTCTTGGGATTGAGCCCCGCTCAGCGGGCTCCCTGCTCAGCGGGGAGCCTGCTTCTCCCTCTCCTTGCCGCTCTCCCTACTTGTGCTCTCTCTCTCTGACAAATAAATAAAATCTTTAAAAAATAAAAGGATGAGGGGAGAAAAACTCTGCTAGCCATGCCAGTACTTTTTTACTAGGAGCCGTTGCGCACCTTTGGGGCACTCTCACCCTACTTTAGGGTCCACCGTTCTGGGGAACAGAGACCACCCTCAAATAAGTCACAGCCTCGCCGTGGAGAGTGTTGTGAAAACGAAGCCTTGTGTGGAGTGGAAGGGACATTGAGCTGGGAGCCAGTACACAGGGGCTTGGCTCATTCCCAGTACCCAGAGCTGCTGCTTTACTTCCTCTGTATTCTCTATTAGCAAATGAACACCCCAATTGAATTTAATTCTCTCTGGCCCCCTGGAAAAATGACTGAAGTCTGGGGAAGCTGGAGAAGCTACCTTAGAGAAGATGTTAGAAATGGGTGGGACTCAGAGAATCAGATGCAAGGGAGGTGGGGATTCCATGCAGGGAGGGTGGGGAAGGGTGGAGGGGATGGGGAAGTTGGGGGGAGTTGGGGGGTGGGGAGGCTGAGGTGGCTCCAGTAAAGGGCTGATGCCGGGGCGAAGGTGGCAGGGACAGAAAAGCGTGAAGTGGTGGAAAAGTTGGGGTCTGATGGGCAATGTCTTTGGGCTGGCAAGGAACGGGTTTCCAGATTTTGGAGTCCTCAAAGTGGAGCAGAGAAGTTCGGCTTGCTGTGATAGATGAAAGTAAGTCACTTTGAGTAATGGGCTGTGGTAATGTTTTGTAGTTTTTTTTTTAAAGGAACACTCATGTGGTAGTGGTATGGAGGACAGATTGAGAGGGGATCAGAAGTCTAGAGTCAGTGTTGTGGTCTGGAAGGCTGGTGCATTGGTTCATTTATTCATTCAGTCAGTGGAGCTTTCAGTCACTGGACACCGTCCCTGATGACAATCTGCTTACTGCCTGGCAGGGTAACAGGTAGCAGAAAGAGCCATGCTCCTGGCTTTCGTGCAGCTTTTAGAATCAAGTGAGGAAGACCCATAAGAAACAGAGACATTTATTTCATTAACAAGGATGATGAATGCTGTAAAAAATAGAAATGTTGCTCATCAGGACAAGAATAAATTTGTGACAGTTCATAGAAAGGAAGAGAAAGAGTGCTTTTCACAGAGATAGCAGAGGAATAATAGCATGGTTTGAAGGCAGATTAAGAAGACAGGTGGAGGTATTGGAAGAGTCAAAGATGACCCCACTGGTATCCAGTCCAGAAGATGATGTTCTATTCCAGCCCCCACATTCTGGATTTTGATGATTGTACCTTCCCGTGTCAGTGTTCTTGTTCTTCTAGCCCCTGTATTTCCTATATATGTCAGTTTAATATGGAGCTTGGTTAGTTTCAGGATCAATTTTTATGGCTAGGATATATTATAGGTGGGGCTCTGTCTATCCGAGCACCTCAACTCAAAAGGTAACTAGTCTTTGATGGTCTTTCTTTTTTGTGACATTAATGTTGATCAGTGGCTTTGGGCAGGGACAGCCTGATTCATCCATTATAACGTTCCTTACCCATCTTTCTCCCCTGATGGTTTTAGCAGACTCTGATGATCAGTAAGGTCTATCAAATGGTGATTTTCTAATTCATTATTGGTTACAATTCCTCGTCAACTATTTCGTTGTCCTCAAAATCAGATTAAACAAGAAAGCTAGAATGAATGCATTGGTCATTTTTCTTTATTTACAAATTTTCAGAATGAGTTGGTTCCTTAACATCCTCCAGAAATGACCAATGTTTGCTGTTTACTCTTTACGGTATCATGAAGAAGTTATGAGTTTTTAGCATAATTGATCTGTTTCAATCCATTGCAATAATAGGAGAGAGGAAAAAAAAAATTCTTACATCCTCCTAGGTTGAGTGGTGGGGGCCTGTGAATCAAACTGATAAAAGACAGATTAATGGAAGAAAAGGTTTATATGTACACCTACAAAGGTCTCAAAGAAAAAGAAGATCCAAAGGAGTCAGACCGTGGGCTTATTTACCATTTTAACAAAGGGCAATGAATTTGTGGGAAAGTCACAAGACAAGGAAAAAAGTGTTTAGGTTCCTAAGGCAGTAAATTTTGGGAAGGTAAATATTGAGGGAAGTGGCCAGAAGATGAGGGTTATTATTATTATTATTGTTGTTATTGTTCTTTTAAAGAACTATTTATTTATTTGAGAGAGAGAAGGAGAGAGAGTATGTGTGGGGGGAGAGGCAAAGGGAGAGGGAGAGAGAATCCTCAAGCAGACTCCCCACTGAGCATGGAACCTGATGCTGGGCTGGATCCCAGGACCGTGAGATCATCACCTGAGCCAAAATCGAGTCAGCTGCTTAACCAACTGGGCACCCAGGTGCCCTGAGATAAGGGTTGTTTTAGTAGTTTTTTTGTGTGTGGGTCTGTCTTGGTAGCATCTCTAACTCTGGTGATAAAGGTTCTTCTACTCTTCCTGGGATGAAAGAAGGAGACACTTTCATAAACAAAACAAACAAAACAAGACAAAACATTTGGCATGTGGGAGAGAAAAAATTACGGTTTAGGGATTAAAACAATTTTTTTTTCAAAATATTCCTGAATAATGTTATAATACTTTTTTCCAATTAAAAAAATCACACAATTAATTATAGAAACTCTGAGAGAACAGATAACTTCCAAGTGTTGGAAAAATGAGGGGCGTGGGTTCCACCGAGAACAGTGCTATCCTGTGCAAAGAGAAGCATACAGCACCAGGGATTTTTCAGAAGGATTTGACCCTATGCAATTGTGGGAACTGGAAAAATCGTTTTTGTGTCTGACATTGGAACTGCCATGATGCTGGAGAAGATGGAGAGGAAGATAGCTGGAAAGTTGGGTGGGGAGACAAGCTGGGGTCACAAGCAGGAGCTAGAAACCATGAGAATAGACGAGAGCCCTTAGTCGCTCACCACTTCCAGCTTGAGTGACATGGGTGATCTTGAGCAAGGCCTGCACCTGGCCCAGGAGCTGAAGAAAGTGACAGAGAATCAAGGAAGGTGGGAGCAGCTGAGGGCTGGCTGCAGCCCCCACCATCAGGGAAGCTTCCATAGATCCTGAGATGTCCAAGCTGCCATTTTGAGGGCAGTACTAATTGGGCTGCTGCTTCACTTACACTTTCGCCATCTCAGAATGCTTTCTGTGGCCCACTTTGTTGATTTGCTTAGTCTTTGTGTCACATGGGTGCGATGTCACATTTCTTCCTCTTTATTTCAGGTAAGCATTATAGTTGTGTTGCTGCCTGTGGCACCTGTTCTTAGCACTGAATTCACAAGGCTTAAATCTTATTCATTTAGTCTCTCATTACAACAAAAAAGTTGCCCTTCCTGAGGCAACTTCCTGTAGGGTCACCGTTTTGCTCTGAGTCAGGGGAGACCTGAAGTAGTAAATGGCAGTTTTAACAAAAACACATTTCTCCACCAGGGTGTGGATGTGTGGCTACAGCCCTCCCTAGAAATGAATAAAAACTCAAAACAGAAAATGTCTGTGCCAAAGTACCAGAAAACAAGTCTGCCCATGGGCTCACTGGTGATGGTGAATTCAGCAGATAGCATTTATTGCTGATGCCAAATGACACACAAGAAACACATCATCTCATAAAGACTATAGGGATTTCAGACATTCCTTCAGGTTTTATACTTGAGCATAGCAACAATTAGGGTAATCTAATTAGGAACTTACAATACTCCTTGATTCACAACTCAGTGGCAGCTTTTACAGAAGAAATCTGACGGCTCTTAAAGGAGGTTCCAAATCCACTGGAAGGTGACCTCTATTCATTGGTTCACTTCTGATTCTTAATCTCCTCTCTGGGAGTAATTTCCACACTTCTGAAAGCTGACTTCTGTTCTGCCCGAACTAGCCCTGTGATGGCGCTCAGAGGTGTTGGAGCCCCACCTGCCACATTTTGAAATGACAGGGTTGGACATGAATGATTCCTAATGCTTCTAATGGCTTTAAAGATGTGTGTGACTATGATGGATTAAATGACCACTTTACCGTAACCATCAGGTTTCTCTCTTCGCACTGCGGAAGACAAATTTATGGCCCCATGTGACATATAATTAGTACTGATCTTATTTCTGGCTCCATGTAATACATACCTTGGTTTTCTCTTTGTTATTGCTCTTATCTAATTCTGTTTCATGCACTTTCATTGTACTTTATATCACCTTTGCAAGCCATCTTAAATATACTTTGGAAAACAGCAGGGTGTAAATGCCTATTTTTAAAATTTCTATATGCAGGATCAGCGATACAGGATTATAATTAAGAAAATAACTTCCCAGCCATTGAATGTAGAAAAAGGATTTCCATTATTAGAGCACTCCAGTTCGTTGAGTTGTATGAGGTGTTGTGGGGAAGGTATTTCAATATGTGAGCCATCATGAACACAGCAGAGAGAGTGGTGGGCTCTGGGCTATGGTTCCCTCCTTTATACAGTCTCTTGGCTCTAGCTGGATTTCCCTACTTTCTACAAACCTGCCAAGCTCATTCTCGACTCTAGAACTTTGCTACTTGCTCTTCTATTTCTATTAACCTCTCTCTCTCTAAATCATGGGGGAAAGACTATCCATCTCTTAGACATATGTTTATTATCTATCCTTCAAAGCCCATTTCAAACCTTATCCATCCATGGGATATATTTTTCTTCGCCAGTGTACCCAGTGCATGCCGGGTGAGTCTGCATTGTGGAATGGGGCACTCTTCAGTTTGTACCATCCTACATTTTTTGGAAAAAGTATAGTATTTAGTACCTTTTTTTTTTTCTTAGCAAGTTAAGTGAATGAGCGAGAGAGCATGTACATCTGAGTAGGATTGAGGGGGTAGGGGCAGAGGGAGAGAGAGAATCTTAAGCAGGCTCTACACCTACCACGGGGCTTGATCTCACGACCCTGAGATCATGACTTGAATGGAAATCAAAGAGTCAGATGCTTAACCAATTGAGCCACCCAGGCACCCCCAGAATTCAGTAATTTAAGGTTTACATATTTAAGTTTTATGTGGATTTACTTCTGAATATGTTATAATTTCTATCACAAAGACTTGGAGCTCAGAAAGTGCCCCTTTTTAAAAATCATTTTTTAATTTTTTTATTAATTATTTTTATTAATATATAATGTATTATTTGTCCCAGGGGTATAGGTCTGTGAATTGTCAAGCTTACATACTTCACAGCACTCACCATTTCACATACCCTCCCCAATGTCCATAACCCAACCACCCTCTCCATACACACTACCCCCAACAACCCTCAGTTTGTTTTGTGAAATTAAGAGTCTCTTATGATTTGTCTCCCTCCGAATCCCATCTTGTTTCATTTTTTTCCTTCCCTACCCCCCAAACCCCTCACTCTACCTCTCAAATTTCTCATATCAGGGAGATCATATGATAATTGTCTTTCTCTGATTGATTTATTTTGCTCAGCATGATACCCTCTCATTCCATCCATGTCACTGCAAATGGCAAGATTTCATTTCTTTTGATGGCTGCATAGTATTCCTATATATATATACATACACACACACACACACACACACACACCCCACTTTTTCTTTACCAATTCATCTGTTGATGAACATCTAGGTTCTTTCCATAGTTTGACTATTGTCGACATTGCTGCTATAAACATTTGGGTGCATGTGCCCCTTTGGATCATATTTGCATCATTAAGGTAAATACCCAGTAGTGTGATAGTTGGGTTGTAAGGTAGCTTTATTTTCAACTTTTTGAGGAACCTTCATACTGTTTTCCAGAGTGGTTGCACCAGCTTGCATTCCCACCAACAGTGTAAGAGGGTTCTCCTTTCTCTCCATCCTCTCCAACATCTGTTGTTTCCTGACTTGTTAATTTTAGCCATTCTGACTGGTGTGAGGTGGTATCTCACTGTGGTTTTGATTTGTATTTCCCTGATGCCAAGTAATGTTGAACACTTTTTCATGTGTCTGTTGGCCATTTGGATGTCTTCTCTGCAGAAATGTCCGTTCATGTCTTCTGCCCATTTCTTGATTGGATTATTTGTTGTTTGGGTGTTGAGTTTGATTAAGTTCTTTATAGATTTTGGATACTAACCATTTATCTGATATGTCATTTGCAAATATCTTCTTCTTTTCTGTCGGTTGTCTTTGGTTTTGTTGACTGTTTCCTTTCCTTTCCAAAAGTTTTTCATCTTGATGAAGTCCCAATGGTTCCTTTTTGCTCCTGTTTCCCTTGCCTTTGGCAATGTTTCTAGGAAGAAACATGGCTGAGGTTGAAGAGGTTGCTGCCTGTGTTCTCCTCAAGGATTTTGATGGATTCCTGTCTCACGTTGAGGTCTTTCATTCATTTTGCATCTATTTTTGTGTGTGGTGTAAGGAAATGGTCCAGTTTCATTCTTCGGCATGTGGCTGTCCAATTTTCCCAATACCATTTGTTGAAGACACTGCCTTTTTTCCATTGGACATTCTTTCCTGCTTTGTCAAAGATTAGTTGACCATAGAGTTGAGGGTCCCTTTCTGGACTCTTTATTCTGTTCCATTGATCTATGTGCCTGTTTTTGTGCCAGTACCATACTTTCTTGATGATGATAGCTTTGTAATAGAGCTTGAAGTCTGGAATGGTGATGCCACCAACTTTGGTTTTCTTTTTCAATATTCCTCTGGCTATTTGGGGTCTTTTCTGGTTCCATATAAATTTTAGGATTATTTGTTCAATTTCTTTGAAAAAAAATGATGATATTTTGATTGGGATTGCATTAAATGTGTAGATTTCTTTAGGTAACATAGACATTTTCACAATATTTGTTCTTCCAATCCACGAGCATAGAACATTTTCCCATTTCTTTGTGTCTTCCTCAATTTCTTCCATGAGTACTTTATAGCTTTCTGAGTACAGATTCTTTACCGGTTTGGTTAGGTTTATTCCTAGGTATCTTATGATTTGGGGTGCAATTGTAAATGGGATTGACTGCTTAATTTATCTTTCTTCTGTCTTGCTGTTGGCATATAGAAATGCAATTGATTTCTGTGCATTGATTTTTATATCCTGACACTTTACTGAATTCCTGTATGAGTTCTAGCACTTTTGCAGTGTAGTCTTCGGGTTTTCCACATAAAGTATCATATCATCTGCAAAGAGTGAGAGTTTGACTTTTTCTTTGCCAATTCAGATGCATTTAATTTCTTTTTGTTGTCTGATTGCCGAGGCTAGGACTTCTAGTACTATTTTGAATAGCAGTGGTGATAGTGGACATCCCTGCTGTGTTCCTGACCTTAGGGGAAAAGCTCTGTTTTTCCTCATTGAGAATGGTATTCACGATGGGTTTTTCATAGATGGCTCTGATGATATTGAGGTATGTACCCTCTATCCCTATACTGTGAAGAGTTTTGATCAAGAAAGCATGCTGTACTTTGTCAAATGCTTTTTCAGCATCTATTAAGAGTTTCATAGAGTTCTTGTTCTTTCTTTTACTAATGTATTGTATCATATTGATCGATTTGCAGATGTTGAACCAACCTTGCAGCCCAGGAATAAATCCCACTTGGTCGTGGCAATTCGTCCTTTTAATGTACTGTTGGATTCTATTGGCTAGTATTTTGATAAGAATTTTTGTGCCTGTGTTCATCAAGGATATTGGTCTGTAATTCTAATTTTCGATGGGGTCTTTGTCTGGTTTTGGGATCAAGGCATGCTGGCCTCATAAAATGAGTTTGGAAGTTTTCCTTCCATTTCTATATTTTGGGACAGTTTCAGGAGAATAGGTATTAATTCTTCTTTAAATGTTTGGTAAAATTACCCTGGGAATTACCCTGGGAAAACAAGAGTCCGTCTGGCCCTGGACTCTTGTTTGTTGGGAGATTTTTGATGACTGCTTCAATCTCCTTACTGGTTATGGGTCTGTTCAGGTTTTCTATTTCTTCCTGTCTCAGTTTAGGTAGTTTATATGTCTGTAGGAATGCATCCATTTCTTCCAGATTGTCAAAGTTGTTGGTGTATAGTTGCTCATAATATGCCCTTATAATTGTTTGTATTTCTTTGGTGTTGGTTGTGATCTCTCCTCTTTCATTCATGATTTTATTAATTTGGGTCCTTCCTCTTTTCTTTTTGATAAGTCTGGCCAGGGGTTTATCGATGTTATTAATTCTTTCAAAGAACCAGCTCCTAGTTGTGTTGATTTGTTCTACCCTTCTTTTGGTTTCTATTTCATTGATTTCTGTTCTGATCTTTATTATTTCTCTCCTCCTGATGGGTAGGCCTTCTTTGCTGTTCTTTCTCCAGCTCCTTTAGGTATAGGTTTAGTTTGTATACTTGAGATCTTTCTTGTTTCTTGAGAAAGTGTTCTATCGCTGTATACTTTCCTCTCAGGACTGCCTTTGCTGTGCCCCACAGATTTGAATAGTTGTGTTTTCATTTTCCATTGTTTCCATGAATTTTTTCAGTTCTTTAATTTCCTGGTTGACCCATTCATTTTTTAGTAGGATGTTCTTTAGACTCCATATATTTGAGTTCTTTGCAACTTTCCTTTTGTGGTTGAGTTCTAGTTTCAAACCATTGTGGTCTCCAAATATGCAGGGAATGATCCCAATATTTTGATACTGGTTGAGACCTGATTTGTGACCTAGGATGTAATCTATTCTGGAGAATGTTCCATGTGCAACTAGAGAAGAATGTATATTCTGTTGCTTTGGGATGGAATGTTCTGAATATATCTGTGATGTCTATCTGATCCAGTATGTCATTTAAGACCTTCATTTCCTTGTTGATGTTTTGCTTGGATGATCTGTCCATTTCAGTGAGGGGAGTGTTAAAGTCCCCTACTATTATTGTATTATTGTCAATGTGTTTCATTGATTTTGTTTTTAATTGGTTTATATAACTGCCTGCTCCCTTATTAGGGTCATAAATATTTAAAATTGTTAGATCTTCTTGTTGGACAGACCCTTTAAGTATGATTTAGTGTCTTCCTCATCTCTTATTATAGTCTTTGGCTTAAAACCTAATTTATCTGATATAAGGATTGCCACCCAGCTTTCTTTTGATGTCCATTAGCATAGCAAATGGTTTTCCACCTCCTCACTTTAAATCTGGAGGTTTCTTTAGGTCTAAAATGAGTTTCTTGCAGACAGCATATCAATGGGTCTTGTTTTTTATCTATTCTAATACCCTGTGTCTTTTGATTGGAGCATTTAGCCCATTGACATTCAGGGTAACTATTGAAAGATAAGAATTTAGTGCCATTGTATTGCCTGTAAGGTGACTGTTACTGCATATTGTCTCTGTTCCTTTCTGGTCTACTACTTTTAGGCTCTCTCTTTGCTTAGAGGATCCCTTTCAATATTTCCTGAAGGGCTGGTTTAGCGTTTGCAAATTCCTTTAGTTTTTGTTTGTCCTGGAAGATTTTTATCTCTCCTTCTATTTTCAATGACAGCCTAGCTGGACATAGTATTCTTGCTGCATATTTTTCTTGTTTAGGGCTTTGAATATGTCATGCCAGTCCTTTCTGCCAGGTATCTGTGGATAGGTCTGTTGCCAATCTAATATTTCTACCATTGTATGTTACAAACCTCTTGTCTCGAGCTGCTTTCAGAATTTTCTTTTTCTCACTGAGACTTGTAAGTTTTACTATTAGATGACATGGTGTGGACCTATTTTTATTGATTTTGAGGGGGATTCTCTGTGCCTCCTGGATTTTGATGTTTGTTCCTTTTGCCATATTAGGGAAATACTCTACTATAATTCACTGCCATATACCTTCTGCCCCCTTTTTCTTCTTCTTTTGGATTCCCAATTATTCTAATATTGTTTTGTCTTATGGTATCACTTATCTTTTAAATTCTCCCCTCATGGTCCAGTAGTTGTTTGTCTCTCTTTTGCTCAGCTTCTTTATTCTCTGTCATTTGGTTGTCTCTATCACTAATTTTCTCTTCTGCCTCATTTACCCTAGCAGTTAGAGCCTCCATTTTTTATTGCACCTCATTAATAGCTTTTAAAATTTCAACTTGGTTAGATTTTAGTTCTTTTATTTCTCCAGGAAGGGATTTTATTTCTCCAGAAAGTATTTTCTAATATCTTCCATACCTTTTTTGAGCCCAGCTAGCATCTTGAGAATCTTGTTCTGAACTCTAGTTCTGGCATATTACCAATGTCTGTATTGATTAGGTCCCTAGCCATCAGTACTGCCTATTGTTCTTTTTTTAATGGTGAGATTTTCAGCCTTGTCACTTTATCCAGATAAGAATATATGAACAAGAGAATAAAATACTGAAAGGGTGACAAGGACCCCAGAAAAATGTATGCTAAACAAAACAGAAGAGATACAAAACCAGGAGGAGAAGAAAGGGGGAAAAGTAATTAAAAAAAATATATATATATATATATATATCAGACTGGTGAATAGAACACAGCCACCCACTTGATTTTGGGGTTATTTTGGTCTCTTAGAAGAAACTTCCTCTCAAAATTTTAAAGAAAGAAAAACTTATATATATATAAAAATAAGGGTAAACACGATGAAGGGATGGAATATGACTGTAAAGATGTAAGTTTTAAGAAAATTCCAAAAAAGGAATTGATAAGATAAGTTGGTTGGAAAAAGAAAAAAAAAAGAGGAGGGAATGTGTTCAGGCTGGAGACCAGAACAAAGACATGTGCTAGATTTGGGTATATTTTGATCTATTAGAAGAAATTGTAACTCAAAATTTTTTAGAAAAAAAAAAAACAAACCCTAGATGTATACAAAAAATAAAGTTAAATACAATGAAGGGATACAATAGGACTATAACAATGAAGGTTTAAAAGATTTTTTTAAAGAAAGGTATTGTTAAGATTAACTAGTTAAAAAATATTAAAAGAGGAAAGAGGAAAAGTTTAAAAAATAGAATAAGAAAGAAAAGAAAATTTTTAAAAAATTAACTTGCAAGACTAAAGGATCATGGGGGAAAAGCCATGAATTCTATGCGTTGCTTTTCCCTAGCTCTGGAATTCCACTGTTCTCTTTGATCGGTTAGCTTGTTGATCTTCTGGGAGAGGGGCCTGTTGTAGTGATTCTCAAATGTCTTTGCCTGGGGTGGAATTGTGTGGCCCTTGCCAGGGGCTGGGCTAAGGTTCACTCTCAGGAGACTTTGTTCCCTGAACACTTTTGGTAGAGCTTTGGAGGAATGAAAATGGTGGCCTCCCAATCTCTAGCTGGAGGAGCCAAGAGCTCAGGGCCACACTCCTCAGTGCGCCCTTGGAGAAAAGCACTCAATCATTCCTATCTCCCTGCTCCCTGGCCACGCTCTGAGCTCACCTGGCCTGTGACTGAGCATTTCTGTCTCTGGCGCACAGCCCTGTTTGGAGTCTCCAAACCCAGCAGATTCCTGCCATATTGCTCATCCCAGAGGAGGAAGGTGAGCGTTCCTGGATCTTCCACTTGTGGGGTCCCTCCTCAAAGAACAGTGGCCCGACTGTGCCTTGGATCATCGTTTAAGGTAATCCCGAACTGAGAGCTCACTCCTCGGCTCTGTCTCTGTCAGGGAAGTCAGCTTCTCTGCTCTGATACTTGGGTGCTCTGCCACACTCAGACACCCCCAATCTTTCTGTGACCCTATGGAACCTGAGACCACTCTGTTCCTGTGAGGGCTCCACCACCAATTAGCCTCTGGAGTGATATCCCTCAGTGAAGCAGACTTCTAAAAGTTCAGATTTTGTGCTCGGCTGCTCCACTGCTTGCCGGGATTGGCCCTTCCTCCCTGCGGTCTATTTTCCCATTGCTTGGGATTCACTTCTCCACACGTCCTACCTTTCAGAAAGTGGTCAATTTTCTGTTCCTAGAATTGCTGGTCTTCTTCTCTCCTGTCTCCTGTTGAGTTTGTAGGTGTTCAGAATGGTTTGATACCTATCTAGCTGTACTCCTGGGATCTGATGTCATTTCACTCTGCTACTCCTCCGCCATCTTGCCTCTCCCTCCAAACACCCCTTATTTGATCAGTAGTCATAATGAAAACAATGTAAACAAAAATGTAAGCTCCAAAGAGTCTAAAAATATTTTGAAAGGGGGAAAAAGTGGAGCAGGAGATGATTTAGTGATCACTGAGAATGCCCAGTGGTTTCACTGAAAATATGAACTCAGCCATTTAAAAAATGGCTCATAGGTTTGTTTCTGTTTCTCACCTAAGTTTCTGTGACTGGCAGATAGGGCAGGAAACTCAAATGTCCTGCAAATCATGGCTAATAAGGGAAATGCATACTGTGGCTTGAGGTTAAGTGTGGCTCCTGAGCTCACATACCATATATGACCTTTCCCCATCCAGGCAGAGGGGACTCCTGGCCCCATGGCAATTTCTTATTTACCTGTGGCACTGTCCTCTGGGTCACTTATTTTTGTGGACAGAACCTGGGTCTGTCACTTCCACCACTGGTTCCCTAGACAAAAGCCTCACCCAGGAAATGAATTCTAAATCACAAATCAAACACTTTCAGAACAAAGAAGGCGCCACACGACAAAAAGAGTTTTGATACTTTTGTTGCCAGACAGATAGTTGTGGGAAGTAGTTTTTGAAACAGATGTTAAGATCCATGGCTTTTTGCCAACATAGACTGATGTCTTTGTACACATTTTAGCATGAGGTTCTACACCTCCAACACTGTTAAGATCGAGACACATTATTCTCTTTATTTGGCTTGTTAAACCACAGTTCCTCTTTGAGACCCAAATTATTCAAACATAGTGAAATTTCAGGATTGGTAGCTGCCTGGTAAATATAGTTATTGTAGCAATGCAAATCACAGAATTTAGAATAGAAGAAATTCATGCTTAGGATTGGCATATTACTATAATTTTGCTTCCAAAATAAATACAGCTTGTCTGTGTGTGTGTGTGTGTGTGTGTGTATTTGTGTGTGCTATGAGGTCCTGGGTCAGACTTATTCAGATCAGTACTTTATCTTAAAGAAAAATTATATTTATTACTAGAGAAATTATAAAGTTAAAAAATTTTTTAAAAGATTTATTTATTTTAGAGAGAGAGAGAGAGTGAGAGAGTGTGCACAAGCACGGAGAGGGGTAGAAGGAGAGGGAGAGAGAGAGGGAGAGAAGCAGACTCGCTGTGGAGAAGAGAGCCTGATGTGGGGCTCCATCTCATGACCTTGTGATCATGATCTGAGCTGAAATCAAGAGTCGGGTGCTTAATTGACTGAGTCCCAGGTGCCCCTAGGGCAACTATATTTTATTATTATTACTATTATTTTTAAAGATTTTATTTATTTATTTGAGATAGAGAGAGTGAGTGATAGAGCAAGAGCAGGGGAGCAGAGGGAGAGGGAGAAGACAATTCGCTGCTGAGCCGGGAGCCCAATGTAGGGCTGGATCCCAGGACCCTGGGATCATGATGGGAGCCAAAGGCATATGCTTAACCAACTGAGACACCCAGGTGCCCCTATTTTATTATTATTTTTAAATATTTAAATATTAAATATTTTTAAATATTTTATTTTTAAATAATCTCTACACCCAACACGGGACTTGAACTTACATCCCTGAGATGAAGAGTTGTGTGCTCTGTTGACTGAGCCAGCTGGGCACCCCTACGACAATTCTATTTTATGAGTACTATTGTAGCATACAGTATAATTTAGACTCAAACTGCTTCCCAAAGATACCTGAAGCAACTCATATTAATCACCACGCATCGCAAATTCTGCTATGGTGATTACTTTGTGCTAACCACTGTTCTCTATATATTTATTTATTTTTGTATACAGTTCCATTATATAACTTTATAGCTGTGTCAACATTTTATTATATACATTAACTCATTTAACCATCCATCCCCATTTTACAAATAGAGAAACTGAGGCACAGGGGAGCTAATTACCCCAAAGTCACACAGCTGGTGGAAGGCAGAGCCAGGATCTATACCCAGGTGGGCTATCTTCCGAGCTCAGGTTTCTGCCTCTACCTCTATGCTGAATAGGAGAGTCAAATCTGACAGTCACTGACTTCTGTCTTCAGAGCAATGATTCAGCTCGGACATCAGAACTTTGAGGGCTCTTTCTCTGCTCCCTTGTGCCCTCTGTGGAAATCTTGATCTTTAATTTTATCATACTACCCACCACCCAGTATAATAATTGTTCCTATCCTACCAGACTTTTTCAACAGACCCTATCATCCTTGAGGGATAGTGTCTGATTTGTTTTTTGGATCTCTAGCATGGTTTCTTACCTGTACCATGAACTAACTCTTTAAATATTTAAATATTGAATGAACAATGAATGAATGAGTGATTGAGTGAATGAGGGAATGTATGATTCTCATCCTGTATCTTCAGCAGTGCTTTCAGTGGGAGTCTGGCCAGCTTGTGCCCATGGCACACTCAACAGAAGCTTGGCAAAGCAGGACGACGCACGCCCTGGTGCCAGAATTCAAGATGAGGTGTCCAGTGTATAGCTGTGTGTTTTAAAATTATTGCAAGAGGGGAAAACATGTTCTGTTTGACAGGAGAAACTCTGGTGTGCAAACAATATGTCAATGTAGGTTTCAAACAGGTGACTGCAAGCTTTTTTTTTTTTTTTTGACAAAGAGGATGAAGTGTGTTAGGTAATGCTAAAGAATTTGTTATTTACAAGCATGTTCCTGACATTCTGGCCATCAGGAATTTTTCTGAGATGAAATGCCAAGAATGTGCCTGAGAGCAACAAATGCCTTTCATTCGGAGGCCCATCGCTGGGTTCCTGATGAGGTGTCTCTGCCCCACAGGTGTGCCCTCCTCGGCCCTCACACTCTAGCTCCAAGGACCCTCACCAACCTTCTCTCATTATCTGGGCAGCACATACCAGCCCTGGGGAGTTTGGTACATGCGGCCATTGCCCCGAATAAACACTGAAGAAGCTGACCTGGTAGCAAAGGTCTTGGAACCTCCCCAAACACTCCTATTATGACACTTGATAAATTCAGTATCAGGCCTTTTGGTCTGATACACTCTCTTCCAAGGATATGATTCCATTTTTGCCTTGGAAACCAAGAATTTGAGAATTACACTGAATTACAATAACCATGTTTCCTTTTTGTCAATACAAAGAAATATGGCTTTGGAGAAGTGTGTAGCTTGCTACCTGACTTTCCAAAGTACCACAGACAGGTGGCTTTATACAATGGGAATTCGTGTTCTCACAGTCCTAGAAGGTAGGAACCCAAGATCAAGGTGTCAGCAGGGTTGGTTTCTTCTGAAGATGGTTGTCTCCTTTCTGTATCTTCACATGGTCTTCCCTCAGTACCTGTCTGTGTCCACATTTCCTCTTCTTAAAAGGACACCAGTCAAAGGAGATAGGGACCCATCCTAATGACCTCATTTTGCTGTAATTACCTCTTTAAAGGCCGTTTCTTCAAGTACAGGTCCGGGCTGAGGGGCTCGGAGTTAGGTATTCAGCATATGAATTTGGGAGCATAGTTTGGAGGCCCATAAGAGGGAGTAACTTGTCTACGGTCATGGAGCTGGAAAGTAGTGCCACGACGAATGGAACCCAGGCATTCTGACCTGGAGCCCGAGTTCTTAACCATGGCATTGCAACTCTCAAATTTGTATCTTAGCACACAGAAGCTGGAGCGGGGAGAATGCGTCGGAGGGGATGGAGCGGGAGGGAGGAGGACCAGAATGGTGGCTGCTGCAATAGTCTGGGGGAAAGATAGTCACACTTGATTAGGACAGTAGCAAAGGGGCGTGGCTGAAATGGATAAAATTAGGGGACATTCTGGAGGTACCAGAACCTGGTGATCCAGGGGTTGCGGGGAATGGAGGAGAGGGAAGAGGGCAGAATGCCTGCCAGATTTCTGGCTTGGGCACCCAGCAGGCAGGAGCACTGCTTAGTAGGAAAGTAGGGAATGTACCGTGTGGCCCAAGGCTGATCTCTGCATCTAAACTCACTGCAGACCCTCTGCTGCAGTGTGTCGAATCTGTGTAGTAGATGCCACCACTGGTTGTCAGAATCCCCGTGGGCTGATGTAAGGCAACTACAACTATTCCCAGCTGATGGATGCTCTAAAATGCATCTGTGTACTCTTTCTAGAAAGGCTTATGACATTCCTGAAATGTACACTTTCTTCTATTTTCATTTAAACAGTCACTTTGATATTCCTCATGACCTTGATCTGTGGACTGATTTCTCTGTGTGTTTCATTCTTTATGTCCCATCTCAGTGAGGAGAATTCCAGAACCCTCTGGGTGTGTGTGTGCTCCTGTGTGTGTGTGTGTGTGTGTGTGTGTGTGTAGTCATGGGTTCCATCAGCTCTGCAGTCACCTGAAATTATAATTCCACTGAACGTGGAAAGACAAAGTGCTTTCATTATGGATTAAGTTAGAACTGGTAGTCTCATTGCCACCTGGAGAGACAGTGTTAGAGCAAACTGTGAGCCCTTGCCCAGAGTCTGGACCAGGGCTCAGCAAACTGTAGTGCATGGGCTAAATTCAACCTATCCATTTTATTTTTATTTTAATTGAGGTAAAAATTCACTAATACCAAATTAACCATTTTAAAGTGAACAATTCAGTGGCATTTCATGCATTCTCAACGTTGTGCAGACACCCCCTCTATCTGGTTCCAGAACATTTTCATCATTCCAAAAGGAAATTCCTTCCCGTTGAAGCGTTGACTCTCCATTCCCCTCCTTCACAGCTCCTGGCAATCACCAATCTGCTTTGTGTCTCTATGAATTTACCTATTCTGAATATTTCGTATCAGTGGAATCACACAGTAGATGACATCTTGTGCATGGCTAGTTTCACTTAGCATGATGTTTTCGAGGTCTGTTGTGGCATGAAATCAGTACTTCGTTCCTTTTTATCAACTGAATATTATTTCATCGTATGTGTATGCTGCCATTTGTTTACCCAATCTTCCAGTGCTGGATATTTGAGTTGTTTCTACTTTTTGGCTGTTGTGGATAGTGCTGCTATGAACTTGTGTGTGCACGTATTTGTTTGAGTTCCTGTTTCTGATGCTTTTTGGATGTATAGAGTAGAATTTTTGGGCCATGTGGTAATTCTATGTTTAAGTTTTTGATGGACCACCAGATTGTTTTCCGCAGAGAATGAACCATTTACATTCCTACCAGAAATGTGGAAGGGTTCCAATTTCTCCACGTCCTCACCAACAGTTATTCTCTCCTCTTCCACCTTTTAAAAATTATAACCATACTTGTGAGTGTGAGGCGGTGTCATTACAGTATTTATTTTGCATTTCCCTAATGGCTGGTGATGTTGAGCATCTTTTCCAGATGCTCATTGGTCTTTTGGACATATTCTTTTGAGAAATGTCTATGCAAATCTTTGTCCATTTTTTAAATTGGGTTGTCTTTTGGTTGTTGAGTTGAAGGAGTCCTTCTTATACTCTGGATATTAGACTCTTGCTAGCCTCATAGGAGGAGTTAGAAAGTGTTGCCTCCTTTTCTTTTTTTGGAAGAGTTTGAGAAGGTTGGGTGTTAATTCTTCTCTAAATGCTTACTTTTTGTTCTTATAAATAAAGTTTTAAGGAACACACCTGCATCCACTTGTATACATATCATTGATGGCTGCTTTTGCACTATCAGTGGCAAGATCAAGTATGGCCACAGAAGCTGTATGACCTACAAAGCCAAAAATAGTTATTATCTGTCCCTTTACAAACAGTTTTGACCCCCAGTGTAGACTCTACATTTTGTTTTCTGCTCACAAGATTTCACTTTTATGGAAAACTGAGAAATCTGCCTTTCCAGAATAAAATATTCACAGTAATTAAAAAATTTCAGGGGCATCTGGGTGGTCTAGTCCAGTTAAACATCTGCCTTTGGTTAAGGTCATGATCCCAGGTCCCTACATCGGGCTCCCTGCTCAGTGGGGAGTCTGATCTTCCCCTCATCTGCCCACTCATGTGCATGCTTTCTCTCTCACTCAAATAAATAAATAAAATCTTAAAAAAATAAAAATAAAAATGTCTTTTTTTAAAAAAGATTTTATTTATTTATTTGTCATAGAAAGAGAGAGAGAGAACACAAGTAGGGAGAGCCACAGGCAGACTGAGAAGCAGGCTCCCCACTGAACAAGGAGCCCGATGCGGGACTCGATCCCAGGACCCTGGGATGACAACCTGAGCCCAAGGCAGATGCTTAACTGACTGAGCCACCCAGGCTCCCTAAAAATAAAAAAATTCATTCTGCCATTTCATCATATAAATGCTGTTTCAGAGGTATATTTCTATATTTTGGAGAATGGAATGTGACCATTAACTTATCTTCCAATGAAATAATGCAGGGTAGGCTGGCGACAGTGGGGAGGACTGAAGTGAATTGGGTATAAGATGCAGAGGTAAGAGAGAGAATGTGTCTGACCTGTACCACCAGTGGAAGTGGGCCTTGGGGAGTCCCACTCAACTAGGGAAGACATGAGGAAGTCCGGTGGATAGGGAAGATGGTGTGTTCAATTTTTGATAGGCTGAGTTTAGGTGAAATTTACACACCCTAACAGAGATGGCATGAAGAGGAGACAAATAACCACTGAGAAGTACTCCTCCTTGCCTTTAAATAATTAACATACCAAGGCTGACTCTCAGATCCTTCTCACTTGCCTAATTGGACACTTCCAAAGAGATTGGATGTAGCTGACACCCCATCCCCCACCCCCCGCCATTTGGAACCTTAATCCCATCTTCCTAGGCCTCTTCTGTCAGCCCCCAGAGCTTTCTGCATGGTTTCTCTTTGGAGGCATATCACGTCCTCCACAAACTGAATTTCCAGTGACCTGCTGTGTTTTCAAGTCTGAGGTGCCTAAGCAGATTATGCTTTCCCTAACTCACTAAGTGCACAATTACATGTACCCAATTTCCGCGATTCACATTAAACTGAAAAATTTCTACTATATTAAAAAAATGCTTTCTTGCATTGAAAAAATAATGTGGGGCAAGAGGTGAATCATAACAAAGAATTCAAGAATGGAAAGGTGGTGGTAGAAAGACTAGTTGTGACCATGGAATACATTAGAATATGGATCAAAGAAGAAACTACTGGTACATTTATGGTTTATGTGAATGTTTCGGATCCTGATGATATAGAAATGATATAAAGCAACAAATATTAGAAGGTATAGGGGAGACAGGAGGAAGTGAAAGAGAACTTCATCTTTTCTAGTGGGGAAATCAATCCAAAATGTTTAAAATATAAAATATGTATTTTATTTTTAGTTTTATCCTTTAAAGATTTTATTTTTTTTTAGAAGGAGAGAGAGAGTGAGCAGGGGGAGGAGCTGAGGGAGAGGGAGAGAAAGAGAGAGGCAGACTTCCTGCTGAGGGTAGAGCTTGATGTAGGGCTCAGTTCCATGACCATGAGATCATGATCTGAGCCAAAATCAAGAGTCAGATGCTTAACCAACTGCACCACCCAGGCACTCCTAAAATATATATTTTAAATTATTAGCAATAAATTTTGACTCCAGGCTGCTAATGACTTCCCACCTCCTTTTTTAAGTTAGATGGCAAAGAAATATCTACCTAAAATTCTGATATTTCCTTTACTTCAATTTCTTTTTTCTTTGTTAAATGTGTGTAAAATAAGATGAACTATTTTAAAATGACATGTTATATGATTTCATTCTAACAATGTCTTTATATCTATTTATATGCCTATCTATCAAACTTTTATTTTTTTCTTTTCTTTTATGTTTTCCAGATTTATTGAAATAGAATTGACATATACTATTCATTATTTAATCTGTATGTTTCTCATTCTGTTATAATAATACTTATAGACTTTTTTCAGGGAGTAGGGGCAGAGGGAGAGGGTAAGAGAGAATCTCAAGCAGGTTCCATGCCCAGCACCTGAGTCCGATGTGGAGGTTCAATCTGATGACCCTGTGATCATGACCTGATCAGAAATCCAAGAGTCAGACACAACCAAAGGAGCCACCCAGGTGCCCCAATGCTTGTTAGACTTTTTGCATTGCTTCTTCCTGGATGGTGAAGTGGAGAGTGGGTTGTTTCTTTCTTGAAACTTTTTATTTTGCTAAACTTTTTATATTTTTATTGTAATATATAAGTTAAGACAGATAATTAGATGACACTTAGGAATTCAGATTTTAAAGGTTTCAGATTTTTAAAATTCCATTTAAAATTCTTGAATGCATTTGGGATTTCACTTACCATCACACTGTGATGACCGTTTTACTACTTCTTGGTATTCATTTGAAAGGAAGTTTTTTAAATTTTTTTTTTTTTTAAAGATTCTCCTATTCTCCCAAATA
Source organism: Enhydra lutris kenyoni (assembly GCF_002288905.1). Classification (NCBI taxonomy): domain Eukaryota; kingdom Metazoa; phylum Chordata; class Mammalia; order Carnivora; family Mustelidae; genus Enhydra; species Enhydra lutris. The sequence goes on from NW_019154117.1 coordinate 24,808,241, forward strand.
CTGCTGAACTCACACAATATTTAATCTTGCAGGTGACATTTGCCCAATCCAAAGTGTGATCCTTTTCCTTAAGTTCCATAGTCTCTCTCTCCTTTTTTTTTATTTAAATATTTATTTATTTATTACTTTAGAGAGAGAAAAAGAGAGAGAATGAGAGAGGGAGAGGCAGAGGGGCAGAGGGAGAGAGAGAATCTCAAGCTGATTCCCATTGAGCATGGAGCCTGACGTGGGGCTCAATCTCGCGACACTGAGATCACGACCTGAGCTGAGATCAAGAGTTGGAGGCTTAACTGACTGAGCCACCGAGGCACAGTCTCTTCTTAATAACCAGAACTGGCTTCTATTTCCAATACAGAATCCCAGCCCGAAGGAAGGAACATCACACCACTAGTTTTATTGGTCTTGGAGAACAGTAAGGCCATTGAAAATACTCAAAGCAACAGAAAAAAATCAGTGTGTGTTACATGTGATACTTGGATCTGTTGTAAAAGGGGAAAACAAATTGGAAATTAAATATAAACTGTGCTGAGATAACAAGCGCTGGTTGAATTCCTAGTAACTTGGAAATTTGTTTAGGTCTGCCACATGAGACTTAACACGTTCCTTGTGACTGTGTTTCCATTTGAATGGAAATGGATTATTTTAAGAAGGAAATTGAAATTTTGATCAATGCATTCTTAGCCTCTCTTTCTCTTGTCCTTGTATTACTTCCGTTCTTACTTTTCCTTTCTCTCTACTTGTGTTCCTTTTCTTTCCTCCTCCCACTCCATCCCCTCTCTCTTTATGTTTTTCTTCTGTTCTTTTTCTAAATGCTCAGAATTGTTTACTTAGGCCTCCTTTCCACATCCTGACAGATGCGAGTGATGCCCTAACACCTTGCGTCCAAGTCAAGCTTCAGTGTGCTCCAGACCCATTGTTTATGCTGCCCATTAAAGGCATCACTTTTTGGAAATATATAGGGAGTTAAATGATCTCTGACAGCTGTGAACTGCAGGAAAAAAAGAGGACTGCATTGTTCAAAGAGCTGCCTTTAATATTGAGAAGCTCTTGTGAAACATTGGAGTCTGAAGTATGGCAAATGTAAATTGGCCGTAAACTTAGAAAGAGCTGGTTTTCTTCCCTTCTGTCAACGTCCCCCAGCTCATTTCCCCACTGCTCATTCCCGAGTTCTGGTCTCCAATACAACACTTTCCTGCACTTTGTAAATTCACCTTTGACAGTCTCTCAGACTTTTGGGAATGTCATCTTCTTCCCATACTTTTTTCTTTCTAGAAACCAAGAGTATACAACTCAGACTCATGAGGCAAGAAAGCAAACGTTCTGAACCTTTGAATGTAGAGGGTCTGGAAACACTTGGCATCCTTAATGGGTTTCCCACATACTTCTGCCTTTGTAAAATATCTAATGTCCATTTCCTCCTACTGCCTTGACAATGATTTTTATTTTATTTATTTACTTATTTATTTATTTTAGAAAAAGATTTTATTTATTTATTTGACAGAGAGAGAGAGATCACAAGTAGGCAGAGAGGCATGCGGGGGTGGGGGGACAGGCTCCCAGCTGATCAGAGAGCCCGACGTGGGGCTCGATCCCAGGACCCTGAGATCATGACCTGAGCCGAAGGCAGAGGCCCAACCCACTGAGCCACCAGGTGTCCCTCAACAATGATTTTTAAAAGTGAACTTGATTGTGCCTGGGCATTTTATAGACAGGTAGCAAAGGTGATAAAGAACAGTGTAGGATCATTAGTACATCATTCAGAATGAAGGAGAATCCTGCAACCCTTCATGGTGTTCTTCCTCCCTCTGATCTTCCTTCCAATCTCTTCTATGATCTGAATCCCATGTGTCCCATTAGGCTCAACTCAAGACCCCCTTCGTCATACTTTTTCTGATTTCCCCAGTGGACACAGAGAGCTTTGTTTTCTGACCTACATTTGTAGTGCCTATAATAATTGGGGTGCCTGGGTGGCTGAGTCTGTTGAGCGTCTGTCGGCTCTGGTCATGATCTCAGGTCGTGATCTCGGGGTTGTGAGATTGAGTGCCATGTGGGTCTCCAAGCTCAGGACTGAGTCTGCTTGAGATTCTGTCACTTCCTCTCCCTCTGCCCCTTCCCCTGCTTGCTCTCTCTCTCTCTCTAAAATAAATAAAAGAATCTTTAACAAAAAGATTAAACACAGCTAACCCTTGAATAATTCAGGGATTAGTGGCATTATCTCCCTTGTGCATACAAAAATCTGTGCATAATTTTTGAATCTGCAGAAACTTAACTACTAATAGCCTACTGTGTGCATAATTTTTGAATCTGCAGAAACTTAACTACTAATAGCCTACTGTTAATTGAAAACCTCAACGATAGCATAAACAGCCAATGAACACGTATTTTGGTATGTTATATATATAATATACATTGGTATGTTATATATATTATACACCATATTCTTACAATAAAGTAGGTCAGAGAAAAGAAAACATTATTAAGAGAATCATAAGGAAGAGAGAATACATTTATACTACTGTACCATATTTACTGAAAACAAAAACACCACAAAAAAACCCGGGTTTAAGTGGACCAATGCGGTTCAAACCCATGTTGTTCAGGGTCAACTCTACTCATATATTTTGTTAATTTATGTATATTTTTACCAGAATTTAGATTCATAACTTGACTACTTTAAGGAATAAGCCATTGCAAGTGTTACTAAGTATGGTGAAATGCTTATCTCCTGCAGGTCTGCTTACAAATCTAAGAGTGTCTTGTTGGTTGTATCGTTTTATGGACCTCATCTTCAGAATCTACACCATACAATGTGGTGATTAGCTCAGTAACATCAGTAGATCAACGTTTCAAATCGTCTCCTGAGCTGGGTACTGCTGGGTGCACATTTCCATGCATTAGTTTGGTTCCTTACCAAGGTTGTAAACTTCTTAAGGACTGAGACCATGGCACATAGTGGTATCCTCCCGCCTCCCTCCACACTCAGTTCAGAAACAGACACAACGCAGGGACTCCATCAATCCTCTGAATGATCAAAATGGATGTTTTTAAAGCTGGAAAAGAACTTAGAAATCATCTGTCACTCTCTTGCTTCCTATTTAATTAGTGTATTTGCTTTTGTCTCAAATTCTTTCATGGTTTTATGCAAACAACATTTTTATTTTTCATTATATAAAATTTCATTAAAAATTACATGTGTAGGGCGCCTGGGTGGCTCAGTTAGTTAAGCCACTGCCTTCGGCTTAGGTCATGATCCCAGGGTCCTGGGATCGAGTCCCATATCCGGCTTCCCCTGCTCGGCGGGGAGCCTGCTTCTCCCTCTCCCTCTGCCCGCCATTCCCCCTGCTTGTGTGCACTCTCTCTCTCTCTCTCTCTCTCTCTGTCAAATAAATAAATAAATAAATCTTTTAAAAAAATTACATGTGTAATTACCTGAAAAAAAGTTTCTGCTCAATGGTAAGTTTCAGTTTACAAACATGCCCCATGGTAAAGACTTCCTGACGTTTCCTGGATGACTCATTTATTCATCCTCCCAGGGCAGCCATTATTCCATAACCATCCCTCATTGTGGGTTTTGTGCTTTTATATGTTAATTGTTGTTCTCCTCCCTAGACTTTGTAAGCTCCTCAAGGGAAGAGACCACATCACTGAATTTTGTAAGCAAACACTGACACTTTGAATAAAATGGTAATGATGGAAGGACCCTTCTCTGCCTTAGTCCTTAGTCATTAGTTGTAGCGGGGAGAAGAAACTGTCGGTGTGGGAGTTGCTAGGCATGCATCATTCTCAAACTAGGGTTCCCTCTGCCCAGCTTCAGTCTCCCTCTCTCACTTTCTTTCTACATTCTGTCCAGCTTTACAAAGAATACCAGTGTAACCAAGAAAAGATACGACAGAATTAAAAAAAAAAAAACTTCTTTGCTTTTCTTTTTTGTAAACTGATTGTAACAAATTTGTAACATTTATTTATTTAAAGATTTTATTTATTTATTTTAGAGAGAGAATGAGAGAGTGTGGGTGTGTGCGCCAGCTGGGGAGAAGCAGAGGGAGAAGACGAGAGAACCTCAAGCATATGCCATGATGAGCCCAGTGGGGGGCTTGATCCCACAACCCTGAGCTCATGACCTGAGCTGAAATTAAGAGTCAGATGCTTAACCAACTGAACCACCCAGGCGCTCCACAAATTTGTAACACATTTAACTGAATATCCAGACAAATACAGAGCTAGAAGGAAAAGTTTTTTCTTGCTCATTCCATTTCCCATCCCAGAAATAAATATTGTTAACAGCTTGGGGATATCATTAAACTTTTTGGAGTGCTTATACAAATCTTTACAAACAAATTTGCATTTTTGGGGGGAAAAATTTAATTGACTATTGTATCATTTGGCAATCTACCTTTTTCCAGCTATATGGCGTAGATATGTTAACACATCTAGAATAGAGTGTTACAAAGTTTATTTTACTTTTTGACTGTGATGAATATTTATCCACTGTAATTTTGCCATTATAAATAATACTGCAGAAAATATATTTGTACAGCTTGAGGTACACATGTATTTGATCATATTTCCTTAGTAAATGCTCCTAAGAGTGGAATCATGGAATTTGAGGTGATGTCCATTTGTAGTTTTGAAGAATATTGGCAAATATTTGTCAGAAGTCGTAGTGATTTACACTGAAACCTATGCTATGTGAAGATGTGTTTCTTTATGCCAGTGTTTCCATTGAGCAAACTCCACCTCTAACTTCTTTGCTATGCTGACAGTCATTATAGTTAGCATTTTTTTTAGTTATTAATCATGTAAAACATCTTTTTGTAGCTTAGTCATTTGTATTTGTTCTTTTGTGAATTGTCCATTTATAATTTTCCCTCGTGTATTGTGCTACACATCTTTGATATTAATTTATAGGAATTCTTTATTTATTAAGGATTTAATCTTTTTTTCTATGCAAATATTTTCTTTCAATTGGCCACTTCCCTTGTAAATTTTGCTTGTGTGTCTCTCACCATCTAGAAGTTTTACATTTTAATCTAGTCATTCTTATCCATCTTTTCTCACTAAGAAAGCTCTTTATGCTTTGTAAACTCAATGCCATTCAGAGAGATTCATGGAAGGGACTGGGGTGCTAATTGTGGCTAAGTGATATTTAATAATTAACGGGGGATTCAACAAACATTTACTGTGTGCCAAGCACTGGGATAAATGAAGAGTCAGACACAGTCTATCCCATCAGAAATCTTAAAGTCTGTTGTGAGAGACAGACACTCAAAATGTTGATAGACTAGAAAGATTGGTGCTATGTTAGAGATAAGCATAGAACAGAGCTGAAGGAGAACCTAGCTAGGCATTCAACAAAGCGCTTGCTGGGGTGGTGCAGGACAGACTTAATCTGGAAGAATTCCTAGTGAGCTACATTCTCAGCTTGTCCTGGAGAGATGAACCAGAGCTGGAGGGAAAGATGTCGACGGCCTACCACAATGTCGGTCGCCGTCCTGTGGGTCTCAATTTATCATCAGACTAGAAGGCACCATGGCGTTCCTGAGCCTTGCAGTGCTAATCCTGGAGTTGCAAGAAGCCCAAGCAAAGCCACACCTGGGTCTCTGCAGAGCCTACCAGTTATGGACAGACTTGCTTGCTACCTAACTTCTTTAGTGCCAGCTTCCTAAACTGTTAAACCAAATTAGACATTTCTCACATAATCGGAAAGATTCCACTGCATAACAAATGGAAAGCCCCTCGCACAATACTTGCCACATAGTCAGTGTTCAATAAAATTTTGTTTCGCCATCTCTTCTTGAACTTTGCCTAAAGTACAGCAAATTTTCTTCTCGCCACTTAATGAATTCCTTGATATAAAGAAGGAGAAGCCATTGACTTTGTTTAAAAATGGTCTCTAGATTTTACTGTGTTATAAGTGCTTATGGATTAAAAAAAATTGAGTTCCTGTGCCCCACAAATGTGAGATGTGGCATTAAGTACCCCCTGCAAAAAGACAAAAATTTGTATTTTTATTCTCTGTAGGGAACCAGCTTCTCTTCTCTCCCTTATTTGTTACAGTCTGCCCCTAAGTGGGACTCTGTTATCTGAAAAATGCATGCAAGTTATTTCAGAGGCTTCAACAGATTTCAGCCTCCCCACCCCCACTCCTCCCTCCCTCTGTCTCTCTCATGTGTATGCACACACCCTTATGTACATATATATATTTGGCAATTGTGGCACGATGATTTATTGAAAAACTGACATGTGTTTTGTTGTTTTTTACCTTTCCCAATTTATTTATTTATTCACTTGTTTATTTATTTATTATTTTAAAAATATTTTATTTATTTATTTGAGACAGAGAGAGAAAGAAAGAGCATGAGTGCATGAGTGGGGGTTGGGGGAAGGAGGAGAGGGAGAGAAATAGACTCCCCACTGAGCAGGGAGCCCGAGGTGGGACTTGATCCCAGGACCCTGAGATCATGATCTGAGCTGAAAGCAACAGCCAGATACTTCACTGACCGAACCACCCAGAGGCCCCTGCTCTTACTGTTTTGCTTTCCAAGGTACTTGTCCTTCCTGCCCCCACACCATGAAACACCCCAGAAAACATGTTCAATGAGCTTTATTTTTCATAAAACACAAAAAAGGTTGCTTGCCATCAGCAGTATTTATTTAGATTCTGTAAAATCTCTAAAGCTGAGAGAGAGCCCACCATTTCCACATAGTAAATGTTGTTGAAGGGAGTTGTTGAAGGGGTTGCCTGAGGTTATCTCTCTCTCCTCGCTGCTTGCACACACTCTCTCTCAAACGAGTAAAAGAATGAATGAATGAATGAATGAATGATCTTAAAACAACAGCAACAACAGCTAGGGCAATAGTGAGGGGCAGTTTCTTAATCTGAAATGCAATCAGATACCAGCAGGTTTCTGGAGTGGTGGTACCTGCACCTACAAGGTGGGATGTCCCAGTGAGACCTCTGAAAGCAAAAGGCAAGAACCCTACCTTTATAATTTCTCTCTGTAACTGATCTCTGCCACCACCTGCAGGAAAGCCCCAGGGCTGGCTAGTGAGAAGAACAAGGGACCAGGGCATTCTGAAGAGTAGGGTTCTGCAGCAAAGTCTGCTTTCTGAAGATGATCTGGACAGTATGTCTCATCCCACTTGCCTTTTTCCAATATGGCCCTGCCACCACCCACATCAAAGGGAGGGGATTCATTTACCTCTAGTTGAATTGGGGCTAGCCTAGAGATTTATATGTCATTTGAAGGAGCCTTGCAGCTTCTGGGAAGCTAGTTCTCCAGAGACATCTTCCAGGGAGGCTATTCCTCAAAATCCCCCTGCTTTGCTGTAATAAACTGGAGCTACATGGACGGGCCACATGCAGGTGCTTCAGTCAACAGCACCAAATGGGCTCATCTTTACAGCTGGGCCAGTGCACTGCTCAGCGCAGTGCTCAATGTGTCAGCAAAGAAGCCTCCAGAGGATTCTAACTCCTCATCATTCAAGTCTTCCCATCAGAATCCATGGCCATTCTGGAGCAAAGACCAGCCAGACTCATGGTCCTGACTGAGTTCCTAACCACAGGATTCATCAGTGCAATGAAATCTTTCCTTTATCTTAATGCAGTTATTATTTTATGCCACTAACTTAAAAAAAAGCTACCTTTATTGAGCTATGAGGTATTATTTATATACCAAAAGATCCACCCATTGAAAGTGTACAATTCAATGAGTTTTAGGTATCACCACAGTCAATTTTAGGACAAGCCCAACACCCCAATATTTCCGTTTTCATCTTTTCTAGTCAATGTTTACTCCTAACTCTGACTCTAGGCAACTTCAGATCTGTTTTCTGACTCTGTAGTTCCTCCTTTTCTAGATAGTTCATATAAATGGGAATTCCATTTCATATAAATGGAATCTTATATAAATTTCATATAAATGAACATATGAATCTTTGTGTCTTACATCACTGTGTTTTAGGATATTTGTTATGTATCAGTGGATGACTAGAACACTTCTCTCTACTTCCCAGATCATGGGAACCCTTTGGACAATTGTGCCCCAAAGGAGGGGAAAGGGGCCCCAATAATGATTGAGATTGAACTGCCCTTTAGGCTAATTTAGTCAGATTTGAAAGAAATTGAAATGTGATATTCCCTGTTTGATAGACTAAGATTCATTTATGGTTCATAATAGGAGGAAATCAAGGAGCTAATTCATTTCTAGAACAGTATTGATGAGTTCTACAAATGTCCAAAAAGCACAGTTAGCCACAGAAGATGGTTAGCAAATGAGCTTCCCTCTACTTCATGGTCTATTGTTAAGTGGGAAAAGCAACAAATCTTACCCAGCCATCCTCTGTTGCCACCACACAGACAAGCAGCTTCATGTCTCTGTTTCAGTATTGTAGTAAGAAATGAAAGTCACAGTTCCCAGTGGGAAGCTATTGTGCTTCCATATTTTCAGGGAGTTCTAGACTTAAAATCCCTTAGAGTCTTGGGAGCTTTATATTTTTATTCTTTTCCAACCTAAATATCAAAAAGTCTGAGACGAAGGATTAATTAACCAAAGGAGCTGTGATCAAGATGTTCCTTATTTATAGGAAAGTGGTGATAAGCAAAATGGAGACAAACTCTGTGAGAAAAGGAGTGGGGGAAATAGAGGCGAACTCAGAAAAGTGTGCGAGAAACCTAGAAGCAAAGATAGGAGAGAGCAACAGGAAACATGTCGTCTGTCCTCACCTCTAAATGCGCACAGGGGCTCCAGCCTACACAAGTCCTGCACAAGTCTTTGGAGCTCTTTCCAGAAGGTCTAGGGAGGGCACTCACAAGTCTTCTTTTGGTAATTCAGTGTGATTTAAAAACAAGGAAGAAAGAGAATATGGTTGAGAGGGACTGTGTTCTTTGCTTAATGTAACCCTCATTTCTCAAACTGTTTTGACTCTGGGCAATGTTTTTATTGGTATCTCTCAGATGTTTTAGTGTCATTTCCTTGAGAATTTCGTTTTTAGTTCTCAGTCTCTGTAGAAGATGTCATTGGTGGAGGGATTGTTGCTGGGTGAGAGGCCATCTTGATTCAGTTGGAGAACAATGTGGATTGGATTACAAAACATCAAGGAGTCTAGGACAGTCCTGTAGGTAGTGAAGATAACTATGGTTTATTGTAATACTCAGTGAGTTCCCAGCTGGAAGAATTATCTACTCACTAAGAGTGAACATTGATCAGAAAAGATGAAAACAGAAATTTTGGGGGCATTGGGCTTGTCCTAAAATTGACTGTGGTGACCTCAAGAACTCATTGAATGGTGTACTTACTATGGATGGATCTTATGGTATATAAATTAAATCTCATATAAAATCTCAATAAATCTAGTTTTTTAATAGTATTTTATTTATTTTCTAAAGATTTTATTTCTTCATTTGACACAGAAAGAGAGAGAGCACAAGTAGGCCAAGTGGCAGGCAGAGGGAGAGGGAGAAGCAGACTCCTCACTGAGCAAGGAGCCCAATGTGGGGCTCCATCTCAGGACTCTGGGATCACAACTGGAGCCAAAGGCAGACATTTAACAACTGAGCCACCCAGGCATCCCTTATTTTATTAATTTTTAAAAAGATTTTATTTATTTATTATTTGAGAGAAAGAGAGAGAGAGAGTTGGTGGGGAGCAGAGGGAGAGGGATAAGCAGACTCTGTGCTGAGCATGGAGCTTGGTGTGGGGTTCAATCTCATGACCCAGAGACCATGACCTGAGCTGAAACTGAAAGTTGGATGCTTAACAGCCACCCAGGCATTCTGCCATATCCATCTTTTAAAACAAGTTTTGCGATATTGTTCACATCACTCCCTTGCTTCAAAGCTGTCAGTAGCTGTGGGTCTTGGTATCTTGTATGTTTTTAGAAATTTTTCCATTCTATGTCATCCAGTTTGTTGGCTATAAATGTTCATAGTATTATCTTATGATCCTTCATATCTAGAGGCATCAGTTTAATGTCTCCTTTTATATTTATAATTTTATTTATTTGAGTCTTCTCTCTCTTTTTCTACTGAGGAATAAAGGAGGTGAAAGACATGTACACTGAAAACTATAAAACCCTGATAAAAGAAATTAAAGCAGACACAAATAAACGGACAGACAACCTGCCTTCATCCATTTGGGCTGCTGTCACAAAATACTACAGACAGGTAGGCTACAAACAACAGAAATTTATTTCTCATAGTGCTGGAGGCTACAAGTCCAAGATTAAGTTACCAGCATAGTTGAGTTATTCTTTTGGATTGTATACTGCTGACTGCTCACTGTGTCCTCATGGTGGAACAGGTGAGCTAGCTTTCTCTGGGGCCTCTTTTATAAAGGCACTAACTAATCCCATTCATGAGAACTGTCTCTGCATGACCTTGTCACCTCCCAAGGCCCTATATCCTAGTGCTATTACCCTGGAGGTTAGAATTTTAACATATACATTTAGGGCAGACACAAACCTTCAGATCATAGTACATTCCATGTTCATGGATTGGAAGAACTAATACTGTTGAAATGTTCATACTACCCAAAGCACTCTCACCATGCCTACTCAGTAAGTACAAGAAGTCCTAGCCAAAGCAATCACGCAAGAATAGGAAAAAAAAAAAAGGCATTCAAATTAGAAAGGAAGAAGTAAAATAGTTTTCACTTGCAGATGACACGATCTTACATATACAAAACCCTAATGATTCCACCAAAAAGTGTTAGAACTAATGAATGAATTTAACAAAGATACAGAGCACAAAATCAACAAATAAAAATCAGTTGCATTTAATATGTTCACAATCAACTCTCCAAAAAGGAAATTAAGAAAGCAATCCCACTAATAATCACATCTAAAAGAATAAAATACTCAAGAGTAATCTCAACTCTACCTTTGATAATTTACCTGTTCATAAAGTACCTGGGCGCTGGCTGCTTCCCACCTTACACCTGACTTTCAGCCAGCGTGCCTCACATCAGAGCTTCCCAGGAACCTCCATGGCGACCTACTGAAGGGGACTAAAGTTCAGGTCTGGAGAGGAGCAGCTCATGGTATACCTGTGCGAGTCCTGGGGGCGCTGTCCCAGGGTCGATGACATCTCCTTCAGGAGAGGACGGCAACACCTTTGGTCTTAACCCTGCCCTCTGTGTTCTGGTCCTGTGTTCCACGGCTCCTGCATTCCCTTGTCCTCCCGCATCTGTGTCTGGCCCACATCTGACCCACATCAAAACACTTAATGATATTGGAATTGTCAGTTTCTGCTTCCGATCACACAAAGTCCAGTTTTCTAAAACACAGAGAAGTTCTGCTTTGAAGACTCAGTATTGTGTGACTATTTCCTACTCTTGCTATTTCTCTTCCTATTTGTGATTGCAAGGATTTATCAATTCTGTTCAGGCATTTTTCTGAGCCACTCCTCTAAACCAGAGTGCTCTCTGCTTGCATATGACCTTAGAAAAGCCTGTGGGAGAGGCTTAAATTCAGTGACCTAGTTTCAGACTGAAACAGGAGGAACATACAGACTACATGCTCTTTGGCAGTTTTCTCAGTATTCAAAAGCTCTTTTTTTCCTCTGGTCTTTTTCCATCTCCTATAATTCAAGTGATAGTGTGGTGGCCTAATGCCGTTTAAAATGATGTGAGGCTGTCACCACACTATCACTTTGCAGTGTCCCTGTTGGTTTGTCCCCTCACTATGTACAGGACACACGAAGGTTGCTGATGTTAATTAGCAAGTACGAATAGAAAAGAAAAGACGACGGGGTGGTGGTGGGGGGAGCAGCAGCTTCTCGTACAATCAGGGGACTTTGGATTCATGTGCCCAACTTGCTGTGGGTGCATGGAAATGAACGAGGCCATGCGTGGCGGTGTCAGAGTGGGCACGCCAAGCACTTTCAATAGACCTTTACTTAGGTGGTCTTGGGTGCCTCTGCCTTTTATCCTTCGGAACAATCTGTGTTCTTCGCCATTGGTTGGAATTTTGTTTTGTATCTGAGCCAAATCCCATCAAGGCTTCTTTAAAAATAATGAGTTGCAGTCATTTTCTTGAGAAAAGGAAAAAGAAAAGGCTAATCAGTACAAGTGATATGGAGGGAAAATTGGCAGGCATGTGTCAAGTGATTTAAGTCCCTTAGCAAGCGAGGGCGTCCTCCATCAGGCACAGGCAGACCTTGCCTGGTGTACTTAATTGGGAGTCGGGTGGGAGTTTGGCAGCCCTGCAAGCCCGAACAAGCCCTGGGGGAGAGGCGTGTGTGGGAAGAAGGGGGAGGGGCGGGCTGCACACCTGAGCAGTCAGAATTGCAAAGGTCTCCAGGCAAAGGCGTCTCTGGTCTCAACAAGAGCCAATTAGGAGAATGACAAAACCCACACCACGGCGTCCCAACTCATTAATTCCTGCCACTCGAGAATGCAGACCCGTGCCCCCATGTCTCACGTCCCAGACAACAGCGTGCTCACAGCTTGCAGGGTCACGAGTGAGCCTTGCTGCTGCGGGACCCCTGCGGTGGAGGGCTCGGTGGGACGTCCTGATAATGGACAGGGGCGGGGTGTGAAGTCATGGAATGTGGGGAGAAGGGACCTCTCAGTCTGTCGCCATTGAACCTCACACTTTGCACAAGGACGGTGATGCTCGGAAACCCTGACTTTTCTGGGAAAATGACTTAGTGCAAAGGCCCCACCTGAATGTAAGCTGCTTGGTTCCAAGGCCAAATGCTTTCCCCTGTTCTGCTCTGAGGCATAACGGGTGTGTGTGCATTAGCCTGGGTTGCCATAACAAGTACCACAGATGGGGCCTTAAAAAACAGAAACTTCTATAAAACAATAAAAACAAAAACAGGAAAAGAGAAGTTTATGCATCACAGTTCTGGAGGCCGGATGTCCAAGATAGAGATGTTGGCAGGGACGGTTTCTCCTGAGGCCTCTCTCCTTGGCTTGGAGATGGCCGCATTTCCACGGTGCCCTCCCTGGTCTCCCCTCTGTGCCCATCCCTGATGTCTGTATGTTCAAGTTTCCCCTTCTTATGAGGACACCAGATGAGATTACGGCCCAGACTAACAGGCTTCATTTTTAACTTAATCAGGAATTAAAGTCCCTGTCTCCAAACACTGTCACATTCTGAGACATTGGGGTTAAGTCCTAAACACATGGTTTTTGGTGTGTGGGGGGGGACAAAATTCAGCCCATAACAGTGTGACGAGGGAGAGTGTAGTCTGTGCTCCTGTGGTTTTGGTGCAGTCAGTGGCTCAGCGTATAAACAATCATTATGTCGCTGCAACCCTATTTTATTGTCTTTGTTTTGCCTTGGAAATAATCTTTTGCGGTCCTAGAGCTTTAGAAGGTTACCCACATTCCACAAGGGGGCTGACGTCCCCTCTCAATGCTGGCGATTGCATGGCAGAAAAAGCTGGGGTAGAGCTAGTGTGAGAATCCGTAAGACTTGGTGGTCTTTAAAGTTCTCTGGAATGTTCAGGAGAGAAATCCTAATTTCCAATCCTAATTTCCTTCTGTTTTGTACATCCTTTTTTCCCCTCTCCCTCAGGAATACACTTTATATACGTTTGCTTTAAGTCACGTAACATTTTTTACAATGTTCTTTCCTTCACATTGGGAACATCATACACTCGCCCTCTGTATTTGTGACACACTCTGTGACAGCAGCTACAAAGGCCACTGAGGCCCCGTCCATGGGGTTCCAGCTGGAGCAGCATCCTGGATCCTAGATTTTATGTCTCAGCTGTCACTGTTCGTTTGTGCTCCAGGTACAGGGACTGGGCTGTTTTCTTAAGAGAAGAGTCATGCCTGGAGAAGGTAGCAACAGACATAATTTTAGTAAAAACCCCGGGACTTGAAGGCGTCAGATGCCTCTGATGGTATAAAGGTGGCTAGATTTCTGTTAAGAACACTGATTTTTTTTTTTCCCACTTTGCAAAGGTTAGGGGTGCCGTTTTCCACCAGGCTGGACAGCCTCACTTGACACGGGGCAGAAGCACGGGGATTGGGCTGCTTCGGCTTAAGCTGACGGGAGCATCAGTTCCTGGGCAGTGAGCTGCCGTGGGTGCAGGTGGGGCGTCCTAGCTCCGTGCATCACCGTGGCCCGGTGTGGGTGCTAGGTCCGGTGTCAGAGGGGCTGTGGTGGATATCATCCGCCCTGGTGGGCCTCCTGCAGCTTTCAACCCGCCCTCAGTGCAGGGAAGTTCACAGCTCCCAGGCTGGGGGCTCTGGCCTCTTTCTTGCTGCTCTTATAAAGCCATAACCAGGAGGTAAGAGCAGTTCACACTGGAAGTGTGGTGGTGGATGTGTGGGTGAATAGACGCAGTAAACACAGGGGGCGAGGAGGCCTGTAAGGGGCCGTCACTCCCCACTCTCATTATCAGAGACCTGTCTGGGGCGAGATCGGCTGCTCCCGGGCTCCCTAGGACCTCATTCACCCTGCGGCTGCTTCTAGTTTCCTCATGGGACATGGGAGAAATTTCTGCCCTGCCTATTTCATGCGTTATCCTGAAGATGAGATGAGACTATGTTTGTAATTCTGGAAGTGTGTGATAGACGAGTGTATATGCATAGGTCTGTAGCTATCTGTACACTTACAGGTATAAGTAGTTAATGCATATGCAAATGTGTGAATTACTCTTATCATCTCCTAGTCATTGTTTTATGTAAAATGTGACAATAATGAGGGACGGAGATAGGGGAGAAAAATGTAAGTTTATAATTCGAATTCCAGAAGGATCCTATGTTTGGGAGAGGAGGAAGGCACACTCAGCGTATGACTTCATCTGTGGTAAGAGGGCTCATAGAGTTAAGTATGTGTGGCTTATAGATTGTCTCCACTTTGTTTTCCAAAAATTACATTCCTGGACATCTAGCTTTGGAAAGATGAAATGTTTCCCTGATGAAAGAAATTATTGTTAACAGTTAGTCAGGAATATCAAAAGAAGCACATAAGCATGTGTCCTACAATGTGGTTCAAGAGGCCTGTCATCCTTGCTTGCTTTCCTCCCGCCTCAGGAAGACAGCCGTTAATATTCCAGAACTATCCTGAGCAGTATTCATTTTCTCCCCTGAGAGGAGATTTATTGCTCCCTCTCCCAGCAGTCTTTCCTGGTTAGAATTTAACTCTTCCTGGGTGGGATGTGCATGGGTGTCTGCTGGTGCTTGTGTGGACCATGAGCAGTGGGAGGCCAGGAACCACAAGGTGGCCCCCTTGCTGGGGTGGGAGCAGGCCTGACCCACCTTAAGATGGTCCCCATCTAGCCTTGGGTGTGGTTCAGAATCCACCCAGACTCATGGAAGGACAAGACCTGCAGCAAGACTATGGAAAGATAGGCCAGAGTTCCAGAGTCTTCTGTCTGGGCCAGTCTCTGGAATGGAAGCAAAGTTAATGTTGGGTTTCCCATGCTGGAGCGGCAATGGCCATTCCAACCCGGAGGGAGCCATCTACGTGGGAGTGGTGTCTCAAACAAGGAAAAAGTTCATAGGAGGTCCTGTAAACTCTACTCTGCTTTGTTGTTGATCTGTTTGTCTCTTTGGTTTTAAGGATAGCTACCTCAGTGGGCCTTACCCCCCTCTCTTGAAACATGACTCATTATTACATTTTATTTAGTGACTTCCTCCTATGCAAAAATAAATTGGAGAAGCTTACTGTCACACAACAAAGGAATAAAGTAAATAAATAGAGCCTTTGTGGTGTGTGGGAAATAGAATGAAGGTCAGGTTAAGACCCAATGTATAGAACCCAGATCCTTGGTGTGGCCTTGCTTTGGTTCTCTAGGGAGGCACCAAGCCCTTCCCCTTGGGCTTCCCATGGTGCAGGGCCCACAGGTGTTCACAGAGCTGCTCGGTCCATAAAGTCTTCTGCTCCATTCCCTACTCCCTCATTCTCTTCACTGACTACTGCTCAGAGGCAGAGGACACAGGCCTTTGAAAACTCTTGAGACCCTCTGGAATGGCAGAGCCACCAGAAAGGAAGGGCCCAGGTCTGGAATTACTGGCTGGAAGAGTTCCTGCCCACTGGCCAGGAACACCCATAGAAGTTCATACCAATGAGCATCAACTTCAGCTGAATGTGGGACTGTTTGTGACCTACACACCCCCCACGGCACCTTGTGCAGCCTTGGGAAGCAGAACTTGAGAGACAATTAGAATTGGGTCGGCTGGGAGCTTCTCCTTGGTGATCTTGAGATTTGGGAACTGCCCTTTGAACCTTTTCCCCACTTGGTGTCTCGGTTGGTGCCAGGGGCCTCCTGAGGACAGATGTCTGGTTCTGGCCTGAAGTTTCTGTTGGTTCTGACTGTTGTCCCCATGAGGGTCCTGAATGAGAACTTTCCGGAGGTGGGCAGGCCATCACTTCACAGAGGCACGAGGGTACTGGAAACTGGGGGTACACGGCTGCCCTGCAGTCTGGAGCCCCCGGCTAAGCCTGCTTGCAGGCCATGTATGGTCGCAAGGGGAGGCCAGCCCCGGCCTCTGGGCAGGCTGGTTCCTCCCCCGGGGCGACTCTAGGTGTGCAAATAGCCAGGGAAGGATCATTTAAGATGGCCTTTAAAGCCCGATTTGTAAATAACCTAAAACCGAAGAGGGAGCAAGTTAAATATTTATTTGAAGATTACGTCTCTAAAGAGGGATTGTTGAAAATTAGCGAGTGCTTTGCCATCTTCTCTCTCCCCTGCCCTGCTGGAGGGCATATCATTTTTATGGCTGTGTTTGACAGCCGGAACAAGCCTCTGTAGATTTACTGGTTGTTTGTAGCGGCATTTATGTGTTTGAATGAGCTGGGCAAACAGGAGGGAGGGAGGTGGGGGAGGCTCATTAACTCTGGGAATCTCTTGCTAACACTTGCACACTCAGAAAATGCCGGTAAAAGAACCATTCACAGGTTTTTACAAAAGAAATCCTTCCCTGAGCATGGCAGGTTTGGAAAGCACAGCTAAGCCACACTCCTGCCCTTACCGATTCAGCGTCTCCAAAGTGAAAGACTTACTTGAGAGCCGAAAATATCTGCGGCCATAACTTGCTGGTTGAGAAAACCCATTCCTGGGATAATGTCGCTCCGTCACTCATTCAACACACATTTGCTCCTTCACTGGAGGGTTCTGGGCCCTGGATATAGATAGACATCCATGTGCATACTCGTGTACAGATTCACATTCATACACATACACATACACAGACCTAGACATATACATACACACACCAAACCTTCTTTCTAAAGTACACACAGAAAGGTATTAGAAAAATCGCTCGGGCACCTGGGTGGCTCAGGCGGTGAAGCATCTGCCTTCAGCTCAGGTTGTGACCTTCGGTTCCCCTGCTCTGCTGGGGGTCTGGATCTCCTTCTGCCCCTCCCCCTGCTCGTGTTCACTCTGTCTCTCTCTCTCTCATAAGTAAGTAAATAAATCTTTTAAAAAAAGAAAAAATTTTTTTTTTTGTGGCAAATAGATTTATAGTGAAAATCAGTCTTGAGGGAAAAAAAAAAAAGGCACGAGAACTTTGCCTGGGCAATATATGGTTGTACCCAGAACACTTTCCTTCCCCAGGAAAGTGTGTTAGAAGGTAAACTCATCCCATGTTCCCCTGAGACTGAATTCTTGGCAACTCTGCTCTCTGGGCCTCGTCTTGGAGATGAAGAGGCTGGGTTAAATCAGTGTCCCCTTAACAGGCATGAACTTAAGAATCATCTGGAGCTTCTGCTTCGGTAGATCTGAGATGAGGCCTGAGAATCTAGAATTGTTTTTTATGGTTTCGGTGCATTTATATTGGTTTTCTGCTATAATTCTAACAAAGGCCCAGGGGATGCTTAAGACCCAGAATGTTTGGAAAACACTGTAACAGTGTAACAGATGATCTATGAGGTCCCCCCTGGGTATGACATTTTAATATCTTTATTTTTCTAGGGGCTCCTTAGTCCCCTTCAATTGCTATCACTGAAAAAGCTTTAATGAGAGCACTGATGATCAGTAGATTTAAAAAAAAAGATTTATTTACTTGTTTGAGAGAAAAGGAGTGTACATGAGCTGGGGGAGGGGCAGAAGGAGAGGGAGAGAGAGTCCTCAAGCAGACTCCTTGCTGAGCCGGGAGCCCGATGAGGGGCCACATCCCAGGACCCTGAGATCATGACCCAAGCCAAAATCAAGAGTTGGCTGCTTAACCGACTGAGCCACTCAGGCTCCCTGATCAGTAGATGTTTTTAAACAAGTAAAAGAGGAATGTGTGAGAGAAGAGCCATACTGAGGCACTACAGCTCTCTGACGATCTTGGTGGAGGGGGTAGCAGTGACAAAATGGGGGCAGATTCTCTCAGTGGTGAAGCTAGGACAAGGCCGCTGTACCCGAGGACCGTGCAGGCTTCATGCAGCCGTGAGCGAGGGTTAGGGCTGCCCCCCAGCTTCCCTGCTCCGGAGGCGGCTGGGCACAGCCTTTCAGAGGCCTAGAGCTCCTGTTCATTTTCTCTCCCTGACCCGCCATCGTTCTCGTGGGGCAGGGGGGTCAAGAACTGACAGGCACTTCTCTCTGCCCTTTCCTCAGTTTCCCCCAGCCCAGGGATACTGCCACCGTGAGTGCTTGCTCTACTTCTGTCTCTTCTTCAAGGCACCATCACACCTGGCCTTTCCTCCACCTAGGACACCTGTTGTGACTCAGCGGTCCAACCCTCGAGCGCAGAAGGGTGAGGGGAGCCCTCTGTGTTGTGCACTGGCACTCTGCCATGTCTCCCTCCCCATCACACCATCAACTGTAGAAGAGCCCCCGGCTCTACTTCCGGCTCCCCAGGAACTCCTGCAACATGGCTCAAGCTCTTGGGCTCTGGGGAGGCCTCCTCCACTCATTGTCGCTTCAACCTCAGAGCAGGTATCCACTTCCTGCTGTTCTCATTCTTGGTTGCCTTCACCTCTCTGGTCGGGCTCCTCAGGTTTCCACCGTCTCTGCTCATTCCCTGCGTTAAATTCCCTTGGCATAGAAGACCCTGTTTTCGGCCCTCGACCCCAAATAGCTCAGCGCTGAAACGACATCCGTGGTGAGATGAAAGCTGTATCTGCGACAGCCGCGCCTGGCAACCGGCCTGCGGAAATGCTGTCATCCCATCCCCAGGAGGTCCCACGGGGAAGGTACCGACTTTCCCAATTCCCTCCTCTTTCCGTGTGCGTGGTCTTCCAGCTCTTTCGATGCCCCAGGTGCAGAGTCCAGAGTCCTCGACCTCTGCCGCTCCTCCCTGCACCTCCCCCCCTGGCCTTCCACACCTCACCAGCCCTCTGCAAGCTAGCGCCCCACCTGTCCACCCCCACCCCTTGTGTGCATTCACACCACCCTTCCTTAGGCCTCCTTCCTCTCTCACAGCAAAGGCCCCTCTGCTAGTCCCTGGCCTGTGGTCTGTCCCCACCTCCAATCTGCATACAAGCTCCCGGAGCGACCGAGTCAAACTATTCCGTTCTGTATACGGCCAACAAAGTCAAGGTCCAACCCATCCTGGATCGTGAGTGCTCCTGCCACCTAACCCGGCCAC
Organism: Enhydra lutris kenyoni; assembly: GCF_002288905.1. Lineage (NCBI taxonomy): Eukaryota > Metazoa > Chordata > Mammalia > Carnivora > Mustelidae > Enhydra > Enhydra lutris. The sequence goes on from NW_019154117.1 coordinate 24,827,722, forward strand.
ACAGCCCCTAGCCCTGCCTGCGACTCCACTCCCCGTCGCTCAGGCGACCCTGCTTTTCCTGCATGTCCTCTGCTCCCTCCTGCCACGACACCTTTCTTATTTTTTACCTGTCTTCACGTCTTGGTTTAACGCCAGCTCCAACCTAAAGTCTCTCCTAATCCTGCTATCCGGAACTAATCTCTCCTTCCTCAACCGGTCCTATGTTCCTCTGTGCCACTCTTTCACCGGTTATCACGTTCTGCCTGGTAGGTTAGCTACATAGCTTTCATCGCCCCACATGGTAAGTTTTTGGGGTGAGGTTTTTGTTTACATTTACAGCTCCTGTTACATAGCTGACTCTCAGTGGGGCCGGGCTGAAGCCCCCTTACCTGTTAATACTCAGTTTACTATGTTTCACAGCAATGCTTTCCTATAGTCAGTTCTCTCTCTATTTGAATTTATTTTCTCAATCACATGGCTGTTTTTCCTTCCAAGAAGAAAATTCCAAGTACTTGTTTCTCTTTTTAACCCACTCTCTGAAGCGTAATCGACAGATATTCATCATCTACTGGACTCGTTTTCTGATACGATCATATATGGAGTGTCTGTCATTGGTAACGTATTCAGTGACTTACACAGTTGAGTTTATCCTCTTCAGGAGGGATTCTCTTCATTGGACAGGTGTGAAAAACTAAGGCTCTGAGAGACTTGAGTTGTAAATACCCAGCCAGGGCCTGAAGTGAGCTCGGGATGACTTGAAACTCTACATTGTGAAAGGGGAGAGGCTCTTCTCGTTCATCTTGGGAGGAAATGTTGCACCTGAGGAGAAAACAGGGCAGGTGACCACTCCCAGCTCTGGTTTACTCCTGGTGTTGGAGCTGCCCCTCTGCCTCAGATTCCCCTGGACAGTAGTGAGACGGCTCACTGCAGTCCTTTCTCCTTTGGCTCAGTGCATAGTAAAAGGGATTGTCTCTCTCTCCAGCCATGTTTCCCGACAGCTCCCTTACAATGGACCCCACCCTTACCCAGATAGGCTCAGTCATCCCAATTCTCAGTAACTCAACCATTGCAAGAAAAATGGTTTGTCCTTACAGGAGACCCACCCGATGTCAACTCTGGCCTCCATGGTTATGGATCCAGCTATTAGGAATGCGGCCAGCACATGATGGGAGCCGTGGGATTCCTGGCCTGGCTTCCACGTAGGGTCTGGGCAGGCAGAGCCGTAGGCAGTTCTTTCCGGGGCTCTCTTGTCTGCCAAGCTGGTTGACCTCTGGGGCATGGTGAAAGGTATAGCTTTTTGGTTAGCTTTTCTCAGGCCTTTTGGATTCTCTTGCTTCCTTTCCCCTTTGACTTTTATTTGCTTCTTCATTCATTGCAAGAATACAAATGCATTGAGGCACGGGTGCCTGGAGTAGCCGGGTTCATTAACCGGAATCCTGCAAGTGAATATAAAAGTGAGAACAGAGTAACAGTGCCGGGGTGACTCTCCTTTCTCGCCTCATTTTAAGATAATCCTCCCTGTCTTGTTTCCCCATCTCAAGTTTCTGTTGCCTTCTTTTCCCTCTACCCTGAGTTCTTTCCTTCTGCCTTCCCTGAATTCTTCTCTTCACCATTGTCTTTTCTCTTCTCTCTGTCAAGGCAAAAAGGACACAGCTTCTCCGGGCCTGTCAGACTTCTTGGCCCTCAGGCTGGAAAAGTTCTGGAGTTCTCAGGAATCCTTCCTTGCAAGCCTGGCCCCAAGGAGCCCCTTCCCCTCGCCTGCCCAGACCACAGGGAGGAACAAGAAGCCTTCAAGGCACAGACCAGGTTGGACTAGATTCAGGAGCCTAATTACCACCAGAAAATTAAAGAAAGGTAATAATTGCTTTTAAACACTTAACAAAAGGCAATCTCACCTCGCAGGTTTGTAAATTTGTAGTGAGAACTGATTACAAGGGGGCACTTGTGCTGCCTTCTTTGTGTTTGATTTGCAAACCAGAAAGCACACGCCCCCATATGCATAATCGGACCCTCACGGTCCCCGCATCAATGTGGCGATGCAGCAGAACTTTATTTATCCCGTGCTCATTCAAAGAAAAGCTGAATGGAACAAGAAAACTCCCACTTTGCGATGGGATTAGATACCGTGGAGTATTCCTTCCCTGTACTCTTTTAAGGATTTTTTTTTTTTTTTAAGTTTCTAAATCTGCTTGGGAAAAAAAAAGTAAATTGCCAGAAGTGAGATTAGTGGGGAATATTGTTCTTAGGACAATGGTGTCTTTATGGCTTGACTGGTATGGGCTCCCTGCTTCAAAAAAATACAAGAGCTGGAGGTGTGGGGGTTCTTAATTGCCTACATCTGATCAACGGGCAGCAGAAAAAGAAGAAAGAAAGAAATCTGATTGAGCTCTGATTTAGCCTGGATCGAGTCCACTTGCTAATCAGAGTTTAATGAGGATGCCACTGGCCCTGTTGTATTTGCCAACGCTCCCACTAAGGTCCCTGGCCTTCTGTTTGTGCAGGGAGCACTTTCGTCCTGCCGCCCCACGAAGCAGGATGCGGGCTGAGATGGAGGAGTCCCAGCCCGGAGAAGTTAATTAAGTTTAGGCCCTTGGCATTCCAAGTCACCGGAACCCATGGTGGGAAGCCTCACCCACTGCACAAAAGAGACCCACACGGAGCTCTGAATGATCGTCCCGGCGGGGGTCGCTGGGCTCCTGCGCGCCCCACTGCCAGCTCTTAACCCCGGGAACAGTGTCCCCTCCACTGCACAAACTGAATAGGTCTGCAGGACCGCGGGCCGCTTCGGGAGGCGGGAGGATGCGGGAAGCGCATGGGCCGTCATCCAATGTCACAGACCTGCAGGCCCCGGAGTCTGCAAAGAATCCACAGACCTCTGAAGGCCCGGACGAGGGAATGACTTGTTTCCAAGCTGTATTCTTTTTGGTCTAAACAAAAATTCTTGGAAGCAAAACACTGACCTTTAGGTGGGCACGCTACTGTCTCATTGCGTTCCCTATCATCTCCAAGGAGGGAATGCAGCTTCTGTGGCCTCCAGGAGGATGCCTGAGGGCGCTGTCACCTTGGGGACGGAAAACACAATTCACAAGGAGCAGGGGGCCCCCCGGCTGAATGGAGCACCCCCTCTTTGCTACGCATTTACGTTTATAGCACGGGAAGGCAGGAGGGCAACAGAGAGAAGAGGCCACCTGGAGGGTCCTTGACTTGGGTTTGAGTTCCGGGTCCTCCTGAATTCTCGGAGGGTGTGTCCCTTCTGACAAATAGAACATCTGCCACGTGAGGCTTGAGATCATATGCGCGACCATGGCCTTGAGCAAGGGCGCCTGGTAAATTCTCCTTCGCTCTCTCAAGACTGGAGGTCCTTGGAATGCCCTAAAGAGCGGGTGAGCATGCGCACTCCTGAGTCCTACCGTGGAAGCTTCCCATGAACAGGTTTGGGTGAGGCCCAAGACTCTGCATTCCTCACAAGCTCCCTGGTGCTGCTGCTGAATTGTATGTAGGCCACACTTTTAGACACTGCCTTAAACCTTCTCTCCTTCCTTCGTTTCTCCTTCCTTCCCTTCCTCCTTCTCTTCCTTCCTTTCCTTCCTCCTTCTCTTCCTTCCTTTCCTTCCTTCCCTCCTTCCCTCCTTCCCCTTCTCTTTCTTTCCTAATTTGTGTTATTTACTGTGGTTTCTCTAGTGTCTGCAACAGTGCCTGGCCCATTGCAGGTGTCCCATTAAAATGTATCAAACTAATGAAAACAGCCCCATGAAATAAATAGATGAAAAGACAAGGTTCCAGAAAGATAGGTAACTTGGCCAAGCTTACACAACCAAGAGACGGCAGAGAAAGGACAAGCACCAGATAACTGTGCTTCAAAGCCAGTGCTCTTAACACCCATGCCAGCTTCTGTCACTCCCAGCATGCTCTGGGCTGAGGCAAATCTGGGCACATTTCCCTTGGGAATCTGGAAATCCTGACTGGCATCATCACACAGGGCTCTGAAGGACTCCTTCTCTCCTAAGTGCAAAACTGAAAGTGTAGGGGGCAGCTGCTTGGCCTCAGATGGCAAAGGCGGTCCTCTGAGAAGCTACCACTGAGACAGCCCATTTTTTTTGAACATTTGGAAGTATCTAGAGAGAATTTTACCAACATTCTTTCCTTCATTTATTGGAGAGCTGACTGAAATGTTTTTCTGCCTCGTAGTTTGAGTTTAGTCTCCAAGGTAATTCTTCTTCCAGACCATGGGCAAGCTCTTGGATCTTGTTTTATAATCCCAGCTGTTGAAACAGCAGCTATAAACTCTGTGGAGACCCATTTGGTTATCATGCACCATGAGAGGTTCAATAAATGTTTGAACAAATTAATGGACAAAACATTTTTAGATTAAAATTTTATTTTGATGCTATAGATTCATGTGCAGCTATAAAAATAATACAGAGATGTTCCTGTACCCTCTATCCAGTTTCTCCTAAGTAGTGACATCTTGCAAAGCGAATGTGCAATGTCACAATTAAGATATTGACATTGACGCAGTCAAGATACAGAGCGTTTCCATCAGCACGTGGATCCTCACATTGTTCTTTTATAGTCCTCACTCCTTCCTGCGTCTCCCTCTCCACTCGTAATGCCGTGGAAATCACTAATCTGTTCTTCATGTCAATAATTTTGTTATGTCAAGAACGTTAGGTAAGTAGAATCAGGTAGCATGTTTCCTACTGAGATTGATTTTCTTTTTCACTTAACACAATTCTCTGGAGATTCATCCAAGTTGTTGATGTATCATGTGTTTATTCCTTTCTTGCCAAGTAATATTCCATGGTATTGAAACTGAAGTTTGTTTAACCGTTTACCTGTTAAAGGACGTTTGGATTGTTTCCAGTTTTTTTTTACTCCTAGGAACAAAGCTGCTGTGACCATTCATGGATAGGTTTTCGTGTGACCAAACATTTTCATACTTCTGAAACAAATGCACCGGAAGTATAATTGTTGGGCTTCAAGAGAGTTTACGTTTTGTTGTTGTTGTTTTTTTTTTAAATGAAATTGCCACACTGTTTTCCAGAGTGGTGGTACCATTTTACACTCCCTCCAGCCATGTATCAGTGATCTGGTTTCTCTGCATCCTCCCTAATATTACTTTTTGTTACCATTTTTTATTTTAGCCATTCCTATTCTGTGTGTACTGTTATCTCATTATGGTTTAAGTTGTATTTCTCTAGTGGGTAATGAAACTAAACATCTTTTCATGTGCTTATTTGGCATATGTACGTCCTGTTTGGTGAAAGGTCTGTTCATTGTTTGCCCATTTTCTAGTTGGATTGTTTGTTTTATTATTGTTTGTTTTATTACTTTTGAGTTTTTAGACTTCATTATACATTCTAGATACTATTTCTTTGTTAGATATGCTGTTTGCATATCTCTGAGTCTGCAGCTTGTCTTTTCATACTCTTGACAAGTCTTTCATGGAGTAAAATATTTTTATTTATTTATTTTTTAAAACCATGTTTTATTTATTTATTTGAAAGAGAGCATGAGAGAGAGAGAGAGAGAGAGAGAGAGCGCACACAAGCAGGGGTGAGAGGGTAGAGGTAGAGGGAGAAGCAGACTCCCTGCTGAGCAGGGAGCCTGATATGGGACTCGATCCCAGGACCCTGGGATCATGACCTGACCCAAAGGCAGATGCTTAACTGACTAAGCCACCCAGGCATCCCAGAGCAAATATTTTTAATTTCGATGAAGTCCAGTTTATCAGTTTTTCCTTTTATGGACCATGCTTTTGGAATCAAGTCTATGAACACTTTGCCTAGCCCTAGATTCTGAAGATTTCTTCACAGTTTTCTTCCAAAAGTTTTATAGCTTTACATTTTACATTTCAATTCATGATTTACACATTGAGTTAGATTTTATATAAGGTATAAGCTTAGATAGAAGGTTTTTTTCCTGTCTATGAATGTCCACTTGCTACAACACTATTGAAAAGCATATCTTTCCTCCATTGAATTGTTTTTACACCTTTGTCAAAAAGTTGAGTATATTTGTGTATCTACTTCTGCATTCCCTATTCTGTTCCATTGGTATCTTTTCCTCAATACCACCTAATTTTGATTCATGTAGCTACAAAGTAAGTATTGAAGCTGATCCTTCCCATTTTAATCTTCTTTTTCAAAGTTGTCTAGTTACTCTATTCCTTTTGTATTTCCATATAAATTTTTGAATATTCTTGTTTGTATCCATAAAAACTCTTGTTGATATTTTGATAGGAATTGGCTTAAATCTTTCAACCAATTTTCATTTTTATCATGTGAAGTGTTGAAGTTTATGTCCATGTGACACATATCATGTTTTTTATTTCTTTCATCAACATTTGGGATTTTTGGCATACAACTTCTGTATGTGTTTTGTTAGACATATCCGTAAGTATTTCATTTTTCTGAGCGATGGTAAATGGTATTATATTTTAAGTTTCAGTTACCATGTGGTCATTACTACTATATTATTGATATATACTAATATACAACTGACTTTTGTATCTTGTTCTTATATCCTGTGAACTTACTGAGTTCACTTATTGGTTACAGAATTTTTTTGTAGATTTCTTGAGAATCACAATCACATAATCCATACATAGTGGCAATTATAGTTCTTCTTTTCAAATTTTCTTTTTCTTTCTTTCTTTTTTTTTTTTTTTACCTTATTTCACTTTACTTTTTGTTGCCTTGTTATATAATTAGAACTTTCAGTAGTGTGTTGAATGAGTGGTGAACATTGAGTAAGTAATAAATGGTTGTGCTTTTGAGATATTCTTGTCTATTCTCAATTTTAACAGGAAAGCATTCGTTCTTTCACCATCAAATATAATATCAGCCTGAGGTTTTTTTAGTAGAAGCTCTTTATCAGGTTGAGTTAGTTCTTCTTTATTTCCATTTTTCTGAGGATTTCATCATGAATGCTTGTTGGATTTTGCCAAGTGATTTTTCTGCATTAATTGGTATGATTATGTGATTTTTAAAAAGATTTTATTTATTTATTTATTTATTTATTTTTTGTTAGAGAGAGAGAGAGAGAGAGAGTGTAAGAGCGCACAAGCAGGCAGAGTTGCAGGCAGAGGTGGAGAGAGAAGCAGGCTCCCTGCCGACCAAGGAACCTGATGTGGGACTTGTTCCCAGGATCCTGGGATCATGATCTGAGCCACAGGGAGTGGCTTACCTGACTGAGCCACTCAGGTGTCCCAACATGATTTTTTTTTTTTCTCAGATTACAATGATTGATTTCCAGGAATTCAATCAGTTTTGCATATCTAGAATAAAGCCCACTTGGTCATAGTGTATGATTCTTTTCATGTATTCCTGAATTTGATTTTCTAATATTTTGTTCAGAAGATTTGCATCTGTATTCATGAGGGATAATAGTCCTTAGTCTCCTTTTTTTTTTCCTTTTTGTTTCTTCTTCTTCTTCTTTTTTTTTTTTTTTTTTGGTATTGTCATTTTCTGTGTCTGATTTTGATATCAGGGTAATAGTAGCATCATAAAATGAAATTTTGGAAGTGTACCCTCCTCTATTTTCTTGAAGAGATTGTGTAGAATTACTGTTAATTCTTTAATCATTTGGAAAAATTCTTCAGTGAAACTATGGGCCTAGAGATCTCTTTTGAGAGTTTTTAAATTACAAGTTCAATTTTCTTAATAGTTGTAGGGCTATTCAAATTTTCCAGTTATCTATTTCATATTGGGTGAATTGTGATAGTTTGTGCTTTTTGAGAAATTGGTCCGTATCCTCTAAATTTCATGTTTATGTGTATAAGGTTGTTTGTGGTATTTCCTTATTATCTTTTTGATATCTGTAGGGTTTGGAGCGATATTTTCTGTTTCATTTCAGATACTGGTAATTAATGTCTTCTCTGTTTTTTCTTTGTCAGTCTTGCTAGAGTTGAATCAATTTGGCTGATTTTTTTTTAACCACTTCTTCTTCATTGAAATTCTCTCTGTTCTATGTAATTATTTTACTTCCTATGAGCTTCCTCTTTGATTCATGGATCTTTTTTAGAAGTGTATTGTTTAGTTTCCAAATGTTTGGAGATTAAAAGAGCTCATACTGGGTTCTAAAATTCTTCCATTAAAAAAGTTTTGTGATACATAACATTGCTAACATAATATGGTCATAAGTGACCCACAGTGGCAGATTTCTTATCTATGGGTGGCTATGCTGTGAGATTAGGCTACAGCAGTGTCTGATCAGGGCAGACTTTGGTCTTGACTTTTCTTTATTCTCAGGAAGTTGCCTGAGAGCCTTGACTTTTAAGTCTCTAGTCCAGCCTCCCAGGAATGGCTGATAGGCCATTGATAATCATACTTTTGTGGAGACTAGGGAGTTCCCTTCATTTAATAATGTCTTCACTGGAGATCATAGATAAGTGAGAAGCAAACCAGTGAGAATAAGCTATGTCAAAATGAAAGCTCTCTGGAAACTTAAATGCATATCGTTAAGTGAAAGAAGCCAATCTGAAAAGGTGATGTACTCTATGATTCCAACTATATGGTATCCTGGAAAAGGCAAAATAATGGGGACAGTAAAAAGATTAGTAGCTTTCAGGGGCTAGGGGGCAGAGAGGGATGAGTAGGCAAAGTGCAGAGGAATTTTAGGATAGTGAAAATATTCTGTATGATACCATAATGGTGGATACATGTTATTGTACACTTGTCAAAACTCAGAATATACAACACCAAGAGTGAACCCTAATGTAAGCTATGGACTTTGGGTAATAATAGTGTCAATGCAGATTTATTGATTATAACAAACGCACCACTGTGATTCAGAATTTGTAGTGTGGGAAGATGTGCATGTGTGAAGCAAAAAGCATATGGGGCTTTCTGTACTTTCTGCTCAATTTTTCTGGGGACCTAAAACTGCTCTAAAAACTAGTCTGTTAAGTATTTTAAAAACCATCAAAATCAGGTACTACCTCACACCAATTAGGATGGTTACTATAAAAAAACAACAACAAACTCATGAAGTAACAAGTGTTGGTGAAGATATGGAGAAATTAGAACTCTGACATACTGTTGGTGGGAATGTCGAATGGTGACATCAATATGGAAAACAGAATGGCAGTTCCTCCAAAAATTACAAACAGAACCACCATATGATTCAGTAATTCCACTTCTGTGTATATACTAAAAGAATTTAAAGCAAGTTCTCAAAATAGATATTTAGACACCCATATTCATTGCAACATTACTCACAAAAACCAAGAAGTGAAAATAATCCGAGTGTCCCTCAACAGATGAGTGGAAAAGCAAAATAGAGTATATCCATATAATAGAATATTATTCAGCCAAAGAGAGGTAATTCTGACACATACAACAACCTGGATGAACTTGAAGAATATTATGATGAGTGAAATAAGCTGGACACAAAAAGACAAATATTGTAGAATGCCTCTTCCATGATGTGCCCAGAATTGTCAAATTCAGGGACAGAAGGTAGGATGATGGTTACCAGGGGTTGGAGGAAGGAAGAAATGGGGAGGTATTCAATGGGTATAGAGTTTCAGTTTTGCAGGATGAAAAATTTCTGAAGATTTGGTTGTACAACAATGTGAGCATACTTAACGTTGCTCTCTGCTTCAAAATGGCGAAATGGTTAATTTTATGGTATGTCTATTTTACCATAATTAAATATATTTGAAAACAAACAAACAAACAAACAAAAAGGAAGCTCTTGGAAGCATAAAAATGTCAACTAGCTTTAGAAGTTCAGAAGGCTCCATTCAATTTAGTTTGACCTCCATTTGAACGCAGTCCCTAGCTGTTTTATGTCTAGTGGTAGGCACTGTCGTTTTCTCCTGGTGACACCATCTCTAGATTTCTCCAGTCAACTTTCCCAATAACACAGCAGTACTTTCACGCGAGGCCCCGGGAGGGCACTGACAAGACAGGCAGAGGCAGATCTTGGCCCAAGGGGATCATAACCTGACGCAGACAGATGCTTGCTTACAGAACGTGATCCTGTTTGGATAAAATAGGATGCCATTTGAAATCTAGCCTCTAATTCAAGTCTTTTTTTTTTAAGACAGTTGTTATGGTTTTATTTACAGCTAATTTCTCAGCTCCAGCCCACCTTTCCTCTCCAAGTCGAAACTAGTTCTCTTTCACGTCCCAAGTGTGTGGGAATGGTGAATGACACTGGCTCATCACCCTGTTTCTATGACAGAAATGCAGAGGAAATGTGTTATGCTAGCTTCTATTCAATAATATAAGCAAATGTCTGATTTAATTTGGTTTTCTTGTGGTAAAATACACATGGCATAAAATTTACCATGTTGGCCATTTTTAAATATATAGTTCAGTGACATTAGCGTATTCTCATTGTTGAACAACTGTCACCACTCTCCACGTCCAGAGCTTCTTCCTCATCCCTGTGATGAGACTGTGTTCCCATGAAGCAATAAGTCTCCATTTCTCTCAGAACCCCCAGCCCCTGGCCCAGTTTAATTTTGAAATTGATGGCCAGGGTTCAATGAACACACAGCCCTGGGAGACATATCAAGTACACAATCTCACTGACTCTTGCTTCTCTTTTTGAAAATAATCTTTTATAATGCACCTGACATTGTGTTACTAGATTTCCCTCCCTGTTTTGGAGAGCGGGAAACAAGGCCTAGCAAGCTAACACCACTCCTCTTAGCTATGTACAGTTCTTATCTGGCTTTTTCTTCTTTCCCAGGGAAATTAGCTGCCTGCCAAGACTCAGAGAACTGAGGCATATTTATGGCCTCTGTGGCTGGCTCAAGCACTTGCCTAGAATTTCTGGGATGCCCATGCCCTGTAGGCATCTCATCCTGGGTATACTTATGGCGCTGATTCTGGGCCTGGGTTATGTACGACAAGAAGCTGCTGCCCCTCCTGAGGGCTTCCACCACGAGGACGCGAGATCTCTGGCTGCAATGGCTTCTTAGCCTGAGTTTCAGGTTTGACGCTCTCCTAACAGCTGTTCCACTTTGAGATGACTAGTCCTCCTGGATCTCAGTTTCCTCATGTCAAGGAGCCTCTGTTTTCTCACTGTGCAACCAGGACGATGACATATCTGACACTTCCACTGCGATACCTCGTAGGCACCTCCAACTCAACAGAGTGAAATGGTGCTTTGTTTCTTCATCCCAGATTCCTCTCTTCCGCAGCCCTCCTCGGCGTGGTAATGCCTCCTCGCCTGATAGTTTAGGACAGAAACCTGGGAGGAGTCCTTCATTTCCTTCCCTGTTCATCAGGAAGCCCTAAAGATCACACATCTCACTCTCATAATACTCTGCACAGAGCATCGCCCTCCAACTTCACAGTCACTAGGAAGGACGAGCAGAATAATTACCTCCCAACCTGTCTACTTGTTTCCATTCTTGGTTCTCCTCCAACCTATTTCTAGTAATCAGAATCAGGATAAGAATACTTTTAGAATGCTGTCTAGACTGGCCACTGTTCTAAGTGCATTATGTGTATTACCTCATTTAATCTGTGAGCTACAGGGAGACGAATCCCCAAACCTAAGACGAATCCATGGCTTCCGGTGATTTGAGGAATCCCCTTCTACTTCCCTGTGTTGCTCTGCCAAATTCTGAGTGATCTGACCCGCCCTCCTCACTCTTTCTCCTCTGTTCAGGCCAACTACGCTGCCTTCCTTTCATTCTTCAAACATGTTCTCAAGTCTCTGCTGTTCTTTTCCCTTCTCTTGCATGTCCCAACCCTTGGCAGGACCAGGTGGTTCCCCGGCTCTAGGTCGTAGAGCCCAAAATACTTGCTTAGAGAGGTCTTTTCAGGCCTCCTCCTGCTCGTAGGCCAGGAATTCTTTATCACAGCATCCAGTTTATTATCTGAGCAATTTATTGGAGTTTGTCCTGATTTTGTTTCTTTATTTGGTTGTCTCTGTGTGGTCATACCCACTGGGCTGGGCTGTGAGCTCCTCGAGGGCAGATGCTTGATCAATTTTGTCCCTCGATCTTGCCAGCATCCTGCAGAGTGCCTGGAACCAGTTACTATATATCAGTTATTGTCTGATACTTGTTATATATACCTTTATAGGTTTTTATTTGAATTTATTCCAATAAAGTCCACATATTTTCATTGTTTAATATATCTGACAAGTATTTATAGGTTTCCTTGTTTTTTTTTCTTGAAATCTTTTTAAGAAACCATATCATTGTCCCATCAAATTCCCCACATTCTGCATTTTTCTGATTGTTATCTCTGTCATGTAGATAGCATGTTCCAACTTTCTTTGCATTTCCTATAAATCACAGAGACTTGATCAGATTCAAGTTCTTTTCTTTTGATAAGAGCACATTCTAGATCATGTTCTGTCCTAGGATTTCTAGAATAGGACTGTTCAATAGAACTTTCTGATGATAGGAATATCCTATATTTGTGTTGTAGAATTACGGTAGCCACTATCCACATGTGCCTACCGAGCCCTTGAAATGTGGCTAGTGCAACCAAGGAATTGATTTTCACATTTTATTTGGTTATAATTAAAAAAAATTAAAATTTAAAGCCCTATGTGTGGCTGGTGGCTGCCAGATTGAACAGCACAGCTCTAGACTTTCTAAAAGCACTGTTGGTTTGGTGAACAAAACATGGCCAGTGGGGATGGAGTTAGGCCTGTGACAGACTATCTTTTCCAAGTAAACAAGCCAGTAACTGCCTTCTCTGTGTTATGTAGTCAGTGAGTTTGTATCCTTCAGTTTCTAGAAGTTCCTGGAAGGACCAGAGTGGGGAACCTATCACTTTTTTTTTTTTTTTTTTACACAGGTGGGAACTCAATCTTGTGTGGATCTCTTACAGGCTGAGATATGGACACTGGCTTCCTCTACCACTTGATCTGTAGAAGTTTTCAATCATCTTACCCCCCCCAAGGATCTTTAAGAAATACACACTGATCATGCATAATTCTCATAAATGTCTTCTATTCAGAAGAAACTTTCAAATATATTTGGTTTTAATTTTTCAAGTGTGTATCAACTTCTTGGAGAAGCGTGACACCACAGAGTGAAAGTGAAGAGAAGTAGGATGTCATCAGACTGAAGACACCATCATGGGAAGGCCAGTGATACCAAGGGATCTGCTGCTTTTGGGCTGACATGAGACTTTCTTTCAGGTGATTTTGGTCCCGTGAAACACACTGAGACAATCATTAGTACTATTAACAACAACATCTTTTTTCATTCCAAGCACATGAAAGGCTAAGTGTCTCTCTGTGGTTGGGTGGGGACTTCTGGCCAGCTCTGGCTGGTGGGTTGTGAGTGAAGTGATAGGTGTTGCAAGCTAGAGGAGATTTGGGTTTCCTTGGGCTTCCTTCAAATTGGGCTCTTGAGTGAGGATGACAAAAGGAGAGCATGTTCCATGGGAAGGACATATAACATGACTGAGAAATCAGCCTTTGTTGCTTTTTGCTACTGGCATTTTCAAAGTGTTTGTGACCACAGTATAGTGTAACTCTTTCTAATTAATGCATATCTTTAAAACCTAGAAAGAGAACAACTCAATGTATTGTGAAGAGTTGACATACCCAGATTCAGTCTGTTTAGGGAAAAAAAAAAAAAAAAGAGGAACTTCTCAAAGCTAGAAACTGGGTTTCCTGAAGATTGAATCTGTAGAGTGGGATCTGCTCTTCTCTCCATAGGACTCCATTGTTCCTGCCGAGTCTTTGTCATGGATGTTCATTGCATAAAATGAAGACGAGAAGCAATTGTGCAGTAGAGCTGACAAGCCATATAAAGTGGTAAGGAGGATCTTCGATTTGAGTGAAAATCAGTGTTATCGCCACATCTATTTATTTTGGTGATTATTTAATAATGCTCACTAAACTAGATATTAATATTCATGATAAAAAGGATCAAATCAACTTGATTATCATGGAGTCCCTAAATAGCTATTGATAAATGAATAAATTTACGTACATGTGTATCAGTAAGCATTCCTTAAGTGTTGCAGTGGACTTGGAGCAACTGTTTAAGTCAAGGGCATGGGTGGGGTTTGGGAGGAAGGAAGGGGGAGTAGGGTGAGGGAGGACAAGTTGACTGTGGTGTGATCCACAAGCCAAAGCAAGCAGATTTCTTGACTCAGAGCTCAGAAGAGAAACCAGCACACTTGAAGTCTACGGACAGGAGGAATGTGTGCAAGTATACCACCATAAAGTCAAACACAAAATCATATCAGGATCATAACAATAATACATATGCATTATTTATTGGTCATGACTGAAGGCTAGGCACCAGCTAAAAACAATACAGTTGCATGTCATGTTTTAGCTTTGGCCTATGAAAGTACATATATATTTGTCTTCATTTTGAAAGATGTCAGTGGTAATTTAGCCAATTGTCTATTAACAGCAATGAGAAGTAGGTGATTATTTTAAAGGCATTTTAAGTAGCTCTTAAAGCTAGTATTAATAGTAATCCATCAGGAAAAAGTTATACTCATTTATATGTAAAGAGAAAGAATGAAGTTTCAGACCTAATGTTGCTCTTCATTTCTATTCATTTTAAAAGTCCTTTTAAGTTGTGCTTGGTTTGTAGTATCAAGCCTCTTCAGGTCATGGGATGACCCTTTAATACCGTCTGAGGCTTTCTTCGAGCAATACTGAATGCACAATTGACAGGTGAGTAATCGAGATGCATTGTTGCTATTGTAAGTAATTTTAATTCCAAAGTATGTCTCAGATGGTGGAATTTGGGTAAATGTTTATAGAATTCTTACTATATCTTCAGAGAAAGAAAAGATACATGAGAATTTGTTCTCGCCTCATGGGGATGTGATGAATGAGAGAAGTCCAACAGAGACAGGATGATATTTTTTTACCATTTAGTATAATGCAATATTATACATCATATTATAAGATAAAAAGCTATAGAAGTTATAGAAATACATAGAAGAGAGACATGAGTAAGCTGAATTAATCAGAGAAGGCTTCATGTGGACCTTCACAGCTTGAGTTGGGTATGGCACCCTAAGGACAAAGGGGAGGGCAAACTAGATAGGGGTTCGTGAGGATAATAATGAGGGAAGAACACATGGCATGTGTCTCATTAAGATTAGCAGGTGTGTGGTCGGGAGACCTGGAAGATATGGTAGGATGAGTAGGGTAGGGCAAGACTACAGAGAAATCAGAAAAATCACTCTAAAAGAGATTTGCTGGAGGTAATGGAAAGCTATGAGAGTAAGTGTATTGGTTTGGATGGCGTGGGATGCATGTAATAGAAAACTTGATTCTACTTAAAAAGAGAAAACTGTAATATGACTTCATTTAGAAGTTTGAATGTAGGGCCAGGGTTGGCCCTGTTCCTTCTGCCATTCTCTGGATGGCTTGTTCTGAGGTTGGCTCTCTTCATGGTCACAAGATAGTTGCTAAAGTTCCAGACATCACACCCAAACCTAACAATATCCAGATGACAAGGATAGGACATCTCTTTCAGCTGAATGGTTTCCCCTCTCCCCCTTATCAAAAAAGTAAACCTTTCCCCAAAAAAGACCCCTTGGACCTTTCTTCCTATCCATTGGCCAGAATTGCATCACATGGGCATGACTAAGTCTGTTGCTGGCAGGAGAAGTGCAACATGAGGGAAAATGTGAGCAAAGAAAACTGAAGTAGAAAATGACCATGGTCACACCCAATTGTGGTGAAAATATCTTACACACACAGGTAACCTTGAAGGTGAGAGCTTGCTTTTTCCAGACTTTGGGAAGGAGCCCAGCTGAGTGAGTGGTGTGGGAGCTAAAGCTTCAGTGGCTTCATGGTCAGTGGTGAGTCTACCTCTGCCTTGCAGGAAGATGATCACCAGTGTCTGCTATCATGACGGAAGAAGAATCAGCAATCTTCAGGAGCATTGAAGTGAGGAGAGCCTGGAACCAGGGATTGGAGGAACCAAGCCAAACCTGGTTTCTAGAAGGACCTAGATTCAGGAGTGGCAGGGGGTGTGGAGTGGACATAGGAGGTGGGAGACCCTGGAGGAAATGTTACACCACCTGGTGAGTAATGGATATAGCAGATGAGCAGGGGCTATATTAATGATGCATCCTAGGTGATCAAGGCTGGACCAGCAGGGAGATGGGCATGACTGATGGGGACAAGTGATGTGGAAGGGTAGCATTGTCCCAACCTGTAATGGGCACAGTGTGACTTCATGACGGTGGTCAGGAGGGCTGAGATCTGAAGGAGCTGAGCCCTCGGCTGATGTTGGGTTATTCTTTAGAAAGTGGTGAAGCTGGAAGGGAACTGGGTTTTTCTGACTCCTGTTTTTTTCTTTACCCCAGGCTGCCACCCAAATAAAATCTCATGCTACACATTCCAAGCTGGAAGTAGGCATTCGTTCTTGCCTGGGGAGAGCCTTCCTGGGAGGTGCCTCATCAAGTCCTCATGGTGGGTGGCTCCTCTTATTGATGGTCTTATCAGTTGTAGGGAATCTGTGCTGGGTGCTAAGAACATCCATAAAACAGGGGAGGGAGAAACCTATTGTATTAAATCTTTCCTTCTCCTTTCAGCTTTCTCCCTCTTGCCTCCCACAGACACCTGGTATTGGTGCCAAAATATGCATTTTAGTGCCTTTAAGCAAAACTAGTTCTTCTGCCAGAGAGAACTCTGACACTACCCTTTCTATTTTTCTACCTTTAAAAAACCTTCATCAAATTTTCTCCATGCAAAGGCTGAAACATTTCAGTCGCTGAAGCCGTTCAGCGATGCTTGTGGTTGCTGTTTCTTAAAGGGGATATTCACTCATTCATTCATTCATTCGTTTGTTCATTCAACAGATAATTCGCAAATACTGCTATTTGATAGACATTGAACTTGATACTAGAGCAAACACAATCACAGATCCTGCCAACTTAGAGACTCTCATCAAATAAATCACAAACAAATGTAATATTGCAACAATCACCTAAATGAGAGGCACGTACTTGGTTGATGTTCAGTCACTATGCAAATATACTGCTGTGTCCATCTTTAAGATATTTAAATGCATCCACACAGATATTTTCTTCAGATGGCCACCATCCTTTCCTTCCCTCTGTGTACACAGATGCTTTTTCACCCATCAAAGGGGAAGTCTTACCCCTTCCCTGAATGAGGCTAGCCTTGGAGCTTGCTTTGACCCGGAGAAGGCTCTGAAGGGAAGCTATGAGGCTTTTGAGTGAAGGCCTTAACAGAACCTATGGCTTCTGCTTCTACCCGTTCGATGTTATCCGCCACGGAAAAAGCCCAATATCCTGAGACCACAGTGCTGTAAGGAAACCAAGCTAGCAGTGGGGAGAGGCCACATGGAAGGAACAACATTCAGCCAGGTCCCAGCTCTTCAGCCTTCCCAGCTAAGACGTCAAACGTGATTGAGGAAGTCATCTCATCTCGGGTGTTCTTACCCCAGCGAACACCACAAGGAGCCACCCCGAGGAAACCAGCCTGGATTGCAAAACAAGAATAAATGGTTGTGTTAAGTTATTAGGTTTGGGGGAGGTTTGTTACACAACAATAGATCATTAAAACATTAGTAGAGCTGCTGCCGTGAGCCCCTTGAGTGCCCCCTCCCCTGTGGCCCAGGCCCCTCAGATCCCTCTCCAGCACCTCCAGGACTGTTCTCCACCATGAGTTAGCACTCAATGGTCAATTCCTGGCATAGCAGGAAGCTTCCAGTTTCTTGTTCCAGAGGCTATTCTGATGGGGTCTATGCTCTATTGGCTGATGTCTGCATAGGGACAGTAAGTCAATGTTTTGAATACCATCACTGGGGATATGGAGGCACGGGGCCATGTAGTGGTGATCTTTGACCTATTCAGAGAGGCCAGGGAAGGATTCCCCAAGGAAGTGACACTTGAGCTGAGAGCTGAAGTAGTGAAAGTGTTCCTTGGGGGAGGAGGGAGAGGAGGCCTGACCACAGGAAAGGATGTAAGAGAGCTCTGTGGTGGGATAGGAGACAGCAGAAAGAGGCACTAGAAGAAGGCCAGTGTGACTGGTATTCACAGAGCGAGAGGGATGTGAGAGGTCTGGACCTTGTAATTCTTTTCCCAGACTTCAGCTGATTAAGTTAGGAAGTTCCCCTCTTCAGGCTGACCCTTGACTAAGGTCATGACCCATGACCAGCATAACAGCATGCTGCAAGGTTAGAAGCCAACCCAATCAGATCCTCTCTTTCAGAGAGTTCAAATCAGATGGACCAAGGGACTCCATTGGTCAAGAGCAGACCGGCCCCTGAACCACTGTAGGTGGACCTTGGCTGGGGCAATGGACACCTCTTCCCAGCTGAGGACTGACTTCTAGAATTGCTATACAGTAGAGGCAGCGGGTGGTGGCCTGCAAGCCAGCTGGCATGGACAGTACACCTTTTTATTATTTTTTTTCTATCCATCTACATGGACAGAACAATGGTTCTTTTGCCAGAACAATACTTTCTTATTAAATTAGTTGTGAACACTGACATATCAAAAGTTTTCAAATATAGGACTCTCAAACATTTGGGATTTTTTGGAGTATTTCTGCCATGTCCGTGGTGGCAACAGTAGACGGAAGTGACTAGAAGCTAGTTGCTTTAGTTGGACAACGTGAAGTGCACACGAGTTTGTAACAGTTTCTATTGCTCCCTGGAGCAATCTCTCAACACTTGAGGTCAGTGTCAGTTGCCATATATTATTGTATACAGGTCCTGTGGCTCATATTCACATCACCTCCTTCCTACCCCCTGGCCCCTAGAGGCATTAGACATTGCAGTCTCCGTTTGCCACAAGCCAGCTGCCATCGTAAACCCAAGACCCTTGATGTCCTCCTTGTTGTGTGTGAGTTAGGATTGCCAGATTTAGCAGACATAAAAACAAAATAATAACAACAATAGCAAAACCAAATAAGACAGGACAGCCAATTAAATTTGAATTTCAGATTAGCCACCAGTAACTTTTTTAGCATGAGTGTGTCCTCCCTGTTGTATTTTCTCTGGCAACCCTATGAGGGAGGCCAAGCTGCGTGAGGGCTGACACTAACGATGTCCCAGCCTCTGTGTTCCCCAACGTGTGCCCCCACCCACTGGGGTAACCCTGAGGGAGGCTTCTGCTTCTTGTGCCCTAAGTGCTTCACAGCACAGGGGCCAGCGAGCAGCCCATTCCCAGTAAGTTAATGTGGACGCTTGTTGAGAGCAGAGCTTGGAAGATGGTGTAGGAATAACCAGGAAGGGTGCCGGCTCACGAGGGTACCCCATGGCAGCAGTGTTTCGAGAAGATGCACCTGACAGAGCGGAAAACGGGACTCTTGCTAGCCAAAGGCTGTGGTGACACCGAAGTTGGAGGTCACGAGAGTTTCTATTGTGAGGCTACGGCCTACAGCCTATGCTGAGGCTGTAAAGGAAAACTGTTTCTCTGCTCACAACACTTCTGACACCAAATGTGCAGGTTTTCCACACTGACCAATTCTCTGGTTCTCTGCGTCTGCCAGCTGGGTGTCATATAAATTTTTTTTTGAAGATTTATTTATTTGAGAGAGAGAGAGAGAGATAGAGCATGAGAAGGACAGACACAAGGAGAGGAAGAGAGAATCTCAAGCAGACTCTGCACACAGCGTGTATTCTGACGTGGGGTTCAATCCCCCAACCCTGAGATCAGGACCTCAGCTGAAACCAAGAGTCAGATGCTTAACCAACTGCACTACCCAGGGGCCCCAGGATGTCCTTAGTTCACTTCTGACACTAATCTACAAGACTCTTCTCTTCAAATACTAATTTGCAAGTCATGGGTCCCCAGGTTACCCCCATTTCTCTGCCTTGGCTACAAATTGAGGATACCCTGACCCCCTGCTTAAGTTTGATAATTTGCTATAACAGGTCATAGTACTCGGGAAAAACACTTTAGTTACTAGTACCAGTTTACTTTAAAGGATATTATAAAGGATAGAAATGAATGGCCAGATGAACATAAGGTAAAGTTTGGAAGCATCCCAAATGGTGGGAACTTCTCTCCCTGGGATGCATGACCCTCTCAGCACATGAGTCCATTCACCAACCTGGAAGCTCTCTAAATCCTTTGGGTTTTTAAGGAGGTTCCATTACATAGATATGGTTGATTAAGTCATTGACCACTGATTAACGCAATCCCCAGGTCTTTTCCCCTTCCCAGAGGTTGGGGGTGATGGGACTAAAGTTCTAACCCCCTTTTCACAAGCATCACTTATCTGGCAACAATCCCCCTCCCATCTTCTGAGAGTCATCTCATTAGCATAAACTCAGGTATGGTTGAAAGGGGCTAATTATGAATAACAAAGATGATCCTCTTGCCCCATCACTCAGGTAATTCTCAGAGTACTAAGAGCTTTGTACCTGGAACCAAGAACCAGAGACAAAGACCATATTTCAAGGTATCACAGCCGGAATGGAGAGGAGGTGACAGGCGACTGTTTTTTAATTTTTTTTAATTTTTATTTTTTAAAGATTTATTTATTTATTAAAATTAAAAAAAAATTTTATAGACATATAATGTATTATTAGCCCCAGGGATACAGGTCTGTGAATCGCCAGGTTTACACACTTCACAGCACTCACCATAGCACATACCCTCCCCAATGTTCATAACCCCACCCCTCTCTCCCGACCCCCCTCCCGTAAGCAAACCTCAGTTTGTTTTGTGAGATTAAGAGTCACTTACGGTTTGTCTCCCTCCAGATCCCATCTTGTTTCATTTATTCTTTTCCTAACTCCCACCCCCCCCCACGTTGCATCTCCACTTCCTCCTATCGGGGAGATCATATGATAGTTGTCTTTCTCTGACTGACTGATTTCGCTAAGCATAATACCCTCTAGTTCCATCCATGTCAAGGCAACTGGTTTTGAAGGAAGAATCATGAGGCTTTGGTGACAGTTTGGATGGCAGGAGAAGATAGGGGCAGGAGGGATCAAATATGTTGGTGGCACTTCCATGGCTTATCAGATAGCGGCACCACTGCCTGGAGTTTTATTTCGAAGGAAGTTGGGAGGAATTGCTGCTCTGAAGAGAAGAGCAATAACTTTCTAGATGTATTGATTTTGAAGTACAGTCAAATGAAAATGTCAAGTGAGTGGTTGAAAATTCCATTAAGTCATAAAAGCAACCATTACTGAATCTGTATTTACTATGTGTTTCTTGTTCTAAGAACTTTGTACACATTAATTACTTAAATCCTCACAAAAATTCTATGAAAGAGATATTCCTATTATTATTTCTACTGTATAGATTAGGAAACTGAATAACAGAAAAGTTTAGCAACTGGTCTAAAATCACATAGGTAGCCATATTCTACCCCAGCTGTCTCTTAATGCCGTTGGCACACTTCCTCTCACCTTAGACCCAGGGATTTTCTCCTCTGCTCCTCTTTCAGTTTATCAAAGCAGTCTAGAGCTGAGAAAAAAAGTTTTATTTGTCAGTATCATATTACTTAATTAAAATTTTATAAGGGGAAGTATACAATTAAAACCAGACATCTAAAATTAAATTATATTTGTATATGAAAAGAATTGAAATGGGTTCTGGCCATGAGGCGCAGTTATTTTGTGGCTTCTAATTAGGATGTTTTAATTTTACCATTGCCATCTTGGTATTCAATTTCAGTGGAGAAAAACTAGTGAGATGAAGCATGAACAGTAATTTTGAAGAGCCTCTTAAACACGATTAAAGCAATATTATATTAGCAATAATATATTAATTGAATAATTAATATCAACTTTATAATGTGAATCCACAGCAGTTTTGTTAAAGGGGTTGCTGAAAGTAAGCTCCTAGCAGGGATTTCAGTTTATGTCATCTTTTTTTTTTTTTTTAATTTTATTTATTTATTTGACAGAGAGAACTACAGCAAGAGAGGGAACACAAGCAAGGGGAGTAGAAGAGGGAGAAGCAGGCTCCCTGTGGAGCCAGGAGCCCGATGTGGGGCTCGATGTGGGGCTTGATGCCAGGACCCTGGGCTCATGACCTGAACTGAAGGCAGATGTATAACAACTGAGCCACCCAGGCGCCCCTCAGCTCACTTCATCTTTAAAAATATGTTTATTTTGTTCTGTGTAGAATAGTAATGCATTTTCATCAACCACTTGAACTGAAGGCATGCATTCTTGCTGGACTGAAAGTTCTTATTTTGTCTTTTTGAAGGGGATTGTTGAATCCATGTTCTCAGGTTCATAACTGGCATTGCTCCCTTGTCTTGGAAACACTTTGAAAGAAGACATTGCATTCCGAAGTCAAAATCTGGTTCCTGATTTCAGCCTTCATCCACATAAGATCTACTGGAAGAGGTAAATTTGAGAGATGGGAAATTGTATCCAATGGTGACATCAAGGAGTTATCACCATGGTAGCAGATTTAGGATACAGGTGGATGGGGTAATTGCCATCTTTTCCCACTGAACCAGCAACTGTGCTTCCAACTTTACAAACAGAAGGGGGAGCCAGGGAAGAAAAATGCCTTTGCTCTTGTGCATGGTTTGGCCTGTTGTTGACTCTGCCACAGGCCATTTGGATGTCAGAGTGGCATCAGTGTGTGTGCAACCTGGCTCTTTTTAACATTGTATACTTCTCATGCTGAGAGAGCCATAAGTAAACCTGGAAAAAGTAACAGCCTAGAGAACTCAATTTGAGCCTGCTGTACAGTGACGTTGAACAATGGGATGTCCCCAGTTCTCCCCAGAAATGCACTGGAGTAGTTTGGGGTGGCCTGAAGGCAAAGGCCCTGAGTGCCCTCCAAGATGGTGGTGGGCTCAGGGCAGTGGGATATTGAATCACTGTAGGGCAACTGACTTGTTAATTCCATGAGAAAGTTGGCAAAAGCTTTGTGAACCTGTGCGATTATGATGCATGGGCTTGAAGTAGAAGAAATGGATCAGTCCACATAACTTGGCTTAGCCTAACAGCTATGGGAATGAAAATGCTGGGGAGAAATCCTATGGCAGCTTTGGGGAAGCAAGAGTGTGTGTGTGTGTGTGTGTGTGCGTGCGCGCGGGTGTGTGTGTGTAAGAACCTAAGAACATATATCCCAAATTGTTATGCAACTTGCACTACTTACATCAGAATCCATTTCCTTTTCTACCAAATGGCATTCTTAGCCCCAAGCACCCTCCCATTTCCTCTCATTTCTGAATATCCACAGTGATTTCATCTTGATGCTTTTACCCTATTTGGACAAATGCTTTTTTTAAAAACCAAGGAAAAGGAAGGGAAATCTCCTTGCAGATTGATTTGGACACTTGATTAAAATGAGTTTTATAATTAAGAGTATTAATAGCTCAAATTCTTTAAAAACGTAGAAAATCAGCTTATTTTGAACAAGCTCTCCAAGTTGGCCATTTGGAATAAAGTTAAAGCACCTTTTGAATAGGTCATCCAAATGTATTTTTCTCTCATAAGCAGGTTTAAGCAGGAACAGATTGCCATTTCCTTGACTTCAATATGTGCTGTTGTTTTTCTGAAATCCAGACACAAGATGAGGTGTGTGTGAGTATGTGTGGGCATATGGAACCAGTTTTCCCCTCAATGATGAACACATGAGTGGATCCCATGTTTCCTCCCTGGTTGTCGAGCTCCAAGCCCACTGACAGTGAGGTGAGCCCAAAGCTGTGTTACTTGGCCTAAAATGAAATTCTCCTGCAGACACCTCTAACTTCTTTTCTAGTAATGGCTTAAGAATTAAGACGAAGATAGGAAGCAGCTCTTCAGAAATGACAGGTCTAAGTCAAACTTCTCATTTGGGAAAACTGCCAACTTGACTACTTACTTGACTTAAATTCGACTGTTCACATCCCAGGGGTTTTTGCTGACTGTGTTTTGTATTCTCAGAGGCCATGAATGCAACTAAGATTGGTATTTTATTTAAAAAAAATTATTTGCTTTTATTTTTCCAGATGAGAGTGAGAGGAGGGTGGGGACAGAATAAATCTACTTGTAAGTTCTTTAAAGGAAAGTTATTAAGAAATAGATGGTTTATTTTACATTCAGATCCTAGGAAAAAACCTGGGCCGTTTATGTTTATTGTGTTTAGGGATAATCTAAGAAAATAGTGTGAGTAAAATATTTCACTTTTGTCTAGTAGTTTTATATGCAGATTTGGTTAAATGATAGAGAAGTCACATAAGGGAAAAATTGTTAAAGTTCTAGTGAAAAGGAGAAAAAAAATGTGTATATTCTTAGTAAAGGCTACTAAACTGGCTTGATAAATATAAGCTGTAACCACCAAAAAACAAATAATAAAATTTATTTTTAGGTTTGGTAGAATGTGTAGGACCATAATAATTACTGTCCAAAGGTACTAGGATGGTCTATTATGGTACATTCTTTAGTGGACAAGGTGAGGTTTCCTTTTTGCTTTTTGGGTTTTTTTTTTTCCCTTTTGTTGTGGCCTTTCCCAGTAAGCATAGCCTGGCTGAATACATGATTATGTCAAATATCTGTTCTAAATTATAGAGGCCTCAGTAGCTTCTTGGTGTTTGGTTGTTTTGGGGAGAGTGAATATTTTTACACAAAGACAGGAGGGGAGGAGTGCTGGAAGAGATGAGTAGGCACACCCTAATCACCTGTGGGGCTTTTTAGAGCCCAGTAAAGGGGTTACGTTCTCTCCCTCACAGGATTGTGATATTGCAGAGCCTGTAACCCCTTTATGGGACACCCAATTCCCTACTCAACCTTAATCATGCCTAGAGTCACTGCTGTGACTGGGGGAGTGTGTCTTATCCCTCAGGCATTTTAGGACAGAAAAAGTTTGTGAAAAAATTAATATTCTTGACAGGATTTTAATTTCCAGAAATAGGAGTGTGTTCTGTCACCAAATATCATCTGCCAGTCACACAAGACAATGTTGTGCATCTTCAATTAATTGTGTTTATATTTTAAGACTCAACCTAGGAGGCAAGGTTTTCACAGAGTTTGTTTTGAGCAAGAACTTGATGACTTTGCTTAAAGGGCCACCATGAGGACTGTTTCAGGAAAGGAATCTTCAAGTTCTGCTCTTGAACTATGGCAGGAAGAAGAGGATGTATGCTCAGTTTTTTTTTTTTTTTTCCTTTGACCCACTGAAAGATTCTGTTATGGTTTATTTTCATCTAAAATGTTATTTGTGCTAGTACCAAATCCCAGCAATCATGAGAACAAGCTCTCTTCTCATCTCTTCTCGTCTTTCTGTTGGACCCACCAACTTGAATGATAATCTATCAGCTTTGGAGACTTGAACTTTTGAGATTAGAGACAGCTGTGCAGAGAAAGAAACTCCCCCACCCCATGTTCTACCATTCCCACAGAAATAAATATGCTTTCAGCTGAGCCAGCTCAGACACAGAGGAGTCAACACTGGAGCATTTATCTGAAAAGGAAACCCAGGAAAAATCCTGACATATCTTGGAAAGGTCTCTAAAAATCTAGACATGACTGCAGTTCAAAGGCCCATGTTTTCTCCTCCCCCTTGGTCAAGGGCAGGCTCTCTCCTGAGGCTTTAGCTCTCAGTTTTCAATCCTGAGGCTAACTTCTGGCTCTGCCATCAACTACATGGGTGGAGGGCCACTCAATGAGCCTCAATGTCTTCATCTGTGAAGAAATGACTTTTCGGAGCTGCTGTGGGAAATAAAGAGGACTGTGAAGATGACCATCTCTGTGCAGTGTCAGTCACTAAAACAAAACTAAATAAAGACCCCACAGAATGTTAGCATTCTTAGGGACATTCACTGGTAAATGGGGACTGTGAACCTGGCATGCCAGAATACATTATAATAGGAATGCTAATTGCTCTTATGAACATTTTGTTTATTTTATTTTCTTTTATTTTTTATTTTTTAGAGAGTGGGGAGGGTCAGAAGAAGAGGAGAGAGACAACCCCAAGCTGGGCATGAAGCCCGATGGGGGCTCCATCTCACAACCCTAAGATCATGACCTGAGCTGAAATCAAGAGTCAGATGCTTAACCAACAGAGCCATTCAGGTGCTGCTCTTAGAATGTTCACATTCTAATTTACAGACACAAACATATCCTGTGAAGGCTGTGGGTTTTGCTAGATTAGAAATGGTGAACATTTCTATTTTAGAATAAAAAAGATAAATCCTTGCTAGGAATGCAATTGATCATTAAATGGGTGGTCTCTGAAAACATAGAAGAGGAAGTAGTGTCACAAGAACCGGCAGGTGTTGGATAAGGTAATATATACCCAGCGTGCAGTCTCTCATGTGTTTTTTAAGCCCAAATGGGCATACATGGAAAAGTAATTATGTCAATAGAATTCAAGACTTCAATTCAAGTCTTTGAAACAAGCTTGCAATTTTTTTTCTTTGAATGAATGTATACATCTACCTATGTCTTTAGTTCTGGGCAAGGAATCACCGCGGACTATTAATTTTAAACTCTGTGAGGCTAGGCAGTGTTCCTGGTTCTCATAACGGTGCCTGTCACTAATGACCAGTTATTGAATGAATGAGTGAATAAGCAATGAATCAGTAAGCAAATACCCAACCACTGCTGCAAAAATACTAGGGAGTCACCAGAATGAGATTGTAATTGTATTTGTTTGTTTTGTTTTTGGCAACATATATTGCACATTTTAGCTGGGTTTCTTTGGGAGAATTGGGGTGTGTGTGTGTGTGTGTGTGTACTGCAAACTGTTGTCTGTTCTTATAAAATTGTGCATTCTTTGTGGGTGATTGTGTTCTGAAAGGCTCAGACCTGATGTGGTGAGGACTTCTGGATGTTTATGGAGTTGAGGAGTGTATTGTTCTCCTTGTGCAGCAGAAGGATCTGTAGCAACAAATTGGTCTACATGTGGGTAGATGTGAAAATGACCATTCCTTAACATACTGAAGTTGGACAAGAATTATCAGCAATCACTAGGTGTCGTTGATCTTCAGGGAGCAAGCAGTAGGGGGATGGAGGTCCTCAATGTCAATCCTATGGGAGAAAGTGCTTTTTGTCATAGGATGGGAGGCTGGGCCATAGGAGGAGGGCTTTCTCTCTCTCTCTCTCTCTCTCTCTCTCTGTCTGTCTTTGGCTCTTTTTCAGGGCTTTATGGCAAAAGTCTGCACTCCAGAAAGAAGGCAGGAGAGCTCGATTTTGAGACATAGTGGCAAGGTAGGAGCCAGGATAGAGGATTCTTGGGACCTGAGTAGGGTAAGCACGTGGGCTAGACTACTAAATAAACAAGGTCATTCTTAAGGTGCTTCCATGACTATCTGGGCCTTTGGGAAAATGAATTCAATGGCTTGTGATCATGTCAGTCCCTTAGTTGGGTCGCTGGCTTGGACAAGTATTTAATGATTTTTGAAGTTAAATGGCCAGTGTCACCTGAGTCTCCTTTTTCATCGTAAATATCTCTTCTTGCTGTGAGTGATTCCCAGGTCCAAGAGTCTTGATTTCATTGTCTTTTGTCTTGTCTATGTTGCCTTCCTTGTTAGGAAAACAGCATTTTTGTCTCTCAGATCTTCCCTTTGTTTGTCATATAAGCTGGCAAATGTGCAGCATATAATCTGAGAAAGGAAAGCCAAGGGATCTGGTATTTACTAATAAAGGATCGATTGCATGAGGCATTTTGCATATGTTCTTGTATTTATTCCCCTTGACAACTGTGACACATAAGTATTAGTATCCCCATTTCGCAGATGTGAAAGCCAAGACACAGAAGGCTAAGTCTTGCCTAACCTAGGGAACAAGAGCCCTGTACCTAGAATTATTTGGCTCCAGAATCCCTGCAATTTCTTTCACGGCATCAATCTGTGCTTCACTCCTGGGCCCTTCTTTAATGTCCTCTCTGGATAGAGAGGTAGACGTGAGGTAGCATCAGGAGCAGGACAGACGTGTGGGCATGCAGGTGGCAGGGGGGATCAGGCGCCATCTTGGTGAGTCCTCAGCTCCTGCCTTTTTCCTGCTTCTGCCTCCTCCCTGCCTCCCTCACCCCGCCACAATCTCCAGCCTCTGAAAGAAGTCACAACAAGGGATTTGTCACTTGAGATCAAACCAGTGATCCATCCAGCTCAGTTTCCTGCCTCTTGAGTTTGGCTGAGTCATGACACTTGAGCAGAATGCTGGGCAGCCCCAAGGCGAGCAAACAATGTTGCATGGTATACGTGGGATGAAAACATGCAGGCTGACCCCAGACCCGTGTGTGCCCCAGAGCAGTAGATTTAATGAAGAAAGTGGCCAGGTGAGGTCACAGACCAAATTCCAGGCATGTTTTGCCCACACCAGCTTGAAGGGTCTCCTTGCATCTCTCCTTGTCAGATTTATAGACACATCTGAATCTCATTTTTAAAATTCCAGCCTCCAAGCTTTGATATATTCCTTTCTAGTACTTTTCTGCTGGGCCTGAGAAGCCAAAAAAATACTTGCATCTGCCTCAGAATTCAGGTTAACAGGAGAGGAAAATCTAAAATGGTCTTTGAAATTATTTTAATACCATTTATAATGTTGGCATCCTAGGGTGCAGGGAGAGAAATGGTAATTTGTTTTAAAATGTTTTCTTCCTTCGAATGGCATTGGTTGATATCCACTGCCCTGTCTTTCATGTCATCTTTCAATTAATTTCCCCATCACTTAAGCAAGCTGACTTCCTCTAAAAGCCATTGAGATCGTATGCCCTAACCAAGGCTAATGGTTCATCAACAAAGCAGGCCAAAAGGGCCATTTCAGCAGCCGGGATGGGAGATTCTGGATCAGATACTGTAAGGACCCGGAGTCCCAGGAGGCAGTTGGCCCTGACTCCAAGAGTAACAGTGTGGAGAACAGAAGAGTCTTGAGTCAAGTGCCGAGTCAGAGGTGGGGGTTCATGTATTGAAGGACCAGACCCAAAGCCCCAAGGCCATGGAGTTTAAAGATCCATGCCTCAGGTCTCCATGGTAAGCAGGCCAGGAGTTGCCTCCTCCTGTCTGCAGTGGGTCCTCTGTGAGGGACGCCAGGCTGGACTGGATACCCCCCAGGATCTCCTTTAGTGGGCATACCTCACTCAGCCAGGAAACCTGGTACTGGTGCTGCCACCAGGAGTGGAGTTGAGTCTTGTGTTGTTTTGCCTTGCCTTGTCTTTCCCCTTTCCTTCCTTCTGTGTTTCCTTCCTTCCTTCCCTCTCTCCCTCCCTCCTTTCCTTCTCTCCTTTCTTCACTTTTCCCCCACTCCTTTCTTGCCTGGAGTGTGAATTTTGATGTACTCTTTTCACATCACTTTTGTGCTCATTTTTCTCTTTATTTATGAGGTGGAATTAAGTCTGGCCCACGGGAGTGATGGGGCTTTCGCCAAAAGAAGAGCAACAACACCCCCCCCCCCCCCACCGGCCTTTGCCCCTCTTGCCTTTATCATGAACATAACAAGTGGATTTCTGGTTCTTGCCTGAAACTTCTTTCAAATTACCAGAGTCCCAACACCATGGAGATACAGAGAGATCCTCTGAAGGATTCCATGTTTGAGCTCTTCCGGGCAAGCCCGTACCAGGGGCCCAGATTTTCATGGTTGGCGTATCTGGAAGGTGAACTAAGCCCAGAATCAGGCGGGTTGAGAAGACGGGCAGATTTGTGTTCGGAGCGGTGGTCAAGAGTTCAAGTTGATTACATTGGCATTTTTCTTTGGAAAGTTGCAAAGCACTGACATTTAAATATCCTCCCTGTTAATTAAAGGTTTTAATATAACAGGGACAAAGGACGTTAATGAGCATCGTGGCACCCTGATTGCTGAATTAATGACTAAGCGAAGGAGTCCCAGAGTCCGGGCTTATCTACCATTAGGCATCTCTGAGCTGGCGAGAGGAGCGAACTGACAAGAATCACCGTGGAGATGATTGAGTTTCTCAAGCAGCCTGTGTTATTTTAATTAGACTGGGATATTGAGAACATGGTGCATTGATAAACTGAAGAAATAATGAAGGTTGTTTCTTCTCCCTTCATCTCTTTTCACCCCCTTCAAATGAAGCAATTATTTCCCTGACCTCAGGAACTGAATTTCAAAGAGGTCTGAAGACAGGCTGAGGCCTGCTGCTTTGGTGAATTCTGTGGTGCCCAATTACTGACCTCAGGAGTCAGCATTCCGAAGATTAGAGTCACGGGGAATTTGCTTCACAGACTCACTGCTAATAATATACCTTCCGTGCAGACACCATTAACCTGCCTTTTCCAGTTAGCCAGTAAGGTATGTCTAGGGGCAAAATTGTTATCAGCTCTCAAGGGGTCAGGCCCCTGGCTCTAATTAGAAACAGAGGCACCTGCAGGGGAATGTAATAAAAGCAGCCAGCGAGTCAATGCTGACAGTGAAGGAAGGCAAGGTGAGAAGTCGTTCTACGTGCTGGAACCTTCAGGAACAACATGCCTCTGATGCCGAAAGAAGGGCGGATCCTTCCGTGATCCGGCCTCTTACAAGGAGCTCTGATTTTCCCTGAAGGTTTGAGTCTCACGAGTGGGGCAGGGGATCTTGTTGATACTGACCTGATTTAGATGCTCCTGAGGATACACTGGGTTCCTCCCCCAACCTGGAGAGCCCCATCATTGAGCTGAATTAAGTGGACATTTGCTGAGAGGTGCTGGGTGTGGGACGTTGTACGTGGGTGGGGAGGAGGCCCTTCCAGGGGGTTCCCTGAGAGAACCGAACCCGAATGCAGAGGATATATATAGCAGGTCAGGAATTAACTTGACTCCTATGCAATGTGCCATCCATGGAGGGTTGGGAACATACTGGGCCATGCCGAGTCCCTGTCTGATGGGCATTCCGAAGTTCTCTTCTCTCTCTGGGTTTTATACGTTCCTCCCTCTTCTCTTTCTATCGCTTAGCTCTTCTTATCCCCAGGGATCCTTCTCCAGGGTCCCTGGCACCACCTGGAGTGGAAAAGCCAGAACCTCAGGTCCTGAGGTTTGGGACTTTGGGACAAACCCCCAGTTCTTCACATTCTGTATAGCAAAGCAGCTGGGAGACAACCCTCTTTCTTCCCATAGTGTAACTCTGCTGTGTCATTTAACTTTGTATGAGTCTACCCCTGTTCTCTCTCCACTTACCACCTTTCCAAATGTCCCAAGTAGGTCATGGAGTTTTATCAGGACAACGGAATTAGCCAGAACTCTTCTCAAAGCTGTCACTGCTGTGGGAGGTTAGTTTTAGTTTAAATATTCATTTTATAATGAAAGCAGTGTTTCAAAGTTGTTTTTGCCTTCACCGCAGGATTTTGCTCTTTCCAGTGATTGAGAGTCTTTTCTTGACACTTTTTTTAAAAAAAGGTTTTATTTATTTATTTGTTAGAGAGAGAGCGTGTGAGATGGGGAGCAGCAGGTGAAGGGAGAAGCAGGCTCCCTGCTGAGCAAGGATCCTGATTCGGGATTTGATCCTGGAACTCTGGGATCCTGCCCTGAGCCGAAGGCAGATGCTTCACCAACTGAGTCACCCAGGCGTCCCTTTTCTTGACACTTTTATAATGTTCACACCACATTTCTTCCATCTCAGACTTGGAGAGACTCTGAGACTTAAGGATAGTTTCCAAACTGGGCCCTTAGTCCGGGAGCTGGTCCAGGAGGGGAGTTTGAGCCCTTGTACCCCTGCTTCAACCACAGTGACTTGACTTTGCTTGGGAGCTACCCTTGCTGTCGGATTCTATCGGAGTCAAGGGTTCAGCAAAGGCTTAGAACCACGGCCGCAGGGAGCAGCTCCAGGCTGACTGCCGGGAAATGGGCAAAGAGCCACTAGAAGTCAGCACCCCTCAGTACCTTGTCTTTAGCCACTGGCCTCACAGGCTCCCTTCAAGGACCTGTGATCATTCCTGTAGGGAATCCTTAAGACAAACAACCTGAGAGACTTAATAGATAAAAACTGCAGGAAGCAATCAACAGTTTTTGACATCTTTTAGGTGTCAGGCCTTGTGCTAAAAACTTTATAAGAATTATTTCTCTTACAGCTCTCATAATCCGGAGGAAGAATAGGAAAGAAGAGGAAGAAACATTGATTCTAAGTCCAAAAAGTCCTAATGCAGCACAGATGAACCAGAAAGAACATGACCTGAAATTCCTTAATTCAAAGATGCTAGCTTGGAAAGGTCAAGTTAGAAGCAATGTCTCCGAAAGTTTCAACTTGTCCTTAGCAGAATCATCAGTAATAGATACCATGGAACTATGCGATGCACGTTCTAGAATCGAGGCTCTCCAGTTTTCATCCACCAGTGTCACCTGGGAGTGTGATAGAACTAGAGACTTTCAGTCTCCACCTGCAGACATTCTAATTCCCTAGGTCTGGAGTGGGGGTCTGAGAAACGACGTTTATTACCAGGTGAGAATGGCTGGTAGACTGTCAACCTGGAAGCTGGCTTTGCTTAAGTTCATTTGCATCAGAAAAAGGCATGGCTGCTAATTAGCTTGGAAACTGAGGTCATCGGGTAGATCCACTTTCGGTCATTCTGCTGTGGAGCATTGAGCAAGTATGGCTGGAATTGAAGATGGTCCAACATCGTCAGCATTGATAGTGGCATGATAGAAATGTTCTTTCCTCTCTTCTGTTGTCATTTTTGTTTTAGGCTGCAAGCTGTGTGAATAAGTAGCTCAGTGTTCCTTCACAGCTCGTTATTTTGTGGAGAAGGTCCCTGTGCCTACCACCAAATCAGCCCTGCAAATATAGTTCCCAAAACCATAAGCTTGAAGACGATCTGGGCAGACTCTTTCTTCACTGTGGCCAGAGCCCCCCAACCCTTGTGCCTTTGTATGTCTCTTCAGCAGACGATGCCCTCTTCACCCTGTCAAATCTTATCGATCCTTAAAGGTTTATTGCAAATGTCATGTCCTCCTAAAGCATTTCCTGATTTGCTTCTTCCACTCTCCTTTTCCTAAAGAGTCAACTCTGATTTCCATTATCTTTGAGCCCACAAAACTCACAGATATATGTACCGTCTGTCCTTTAATTTGGATTTGAACACTACAACACAACCCATAGATACATTTGTGAGTGGGCTTCCTAGTCTCTCCATCTTGCCCTGACCTCTTTGAGGAAATGAGGTGTTCCTTCTGGGCTCTCCTTGTGCTCCCCACGGAGATTCTTACAGTTGGGAATGGCAGTGTAACCTGGATCGGCTCCCCACCCTCTTCATTCCCCTCCTCAGGTCCTTGCCTTTTTGTGTTTATTAAAAAAAAATTTTTTTAATTTTAAGATTATTTATTTATTTATTTATTTGTCACAGAGAGAGAGCCAGTGTGTGCACCCAAGCAGACACAGTGACAGGCAGAGGGGGAGAGAGAAGCAGGCTCCTGCCGAGCAAGGAGTCCAATGTGGGACTCGAACCCAGGACCCCAGGATCATGACCCTAGCCAAAGGCAGCGGCCCAACTGACTGAGCCGCCCAGGCATCCCTGTTAAAAAAAATTTTTTAAAAAAGATTTCATTTAAAGAATTATTTATTCGAGTGAGAGAGAGAGAGAAAGAGAGTGAAAGAGGGAGCATGAGCTGGGTAAGTGAGGAGAGGGAGAAGCAGACTTCCCAGTGAGCAAGGATCCTGATATAGGACTCCATCCCAGGTCCCTGAAACCATCACCTGAGCAGAAGGCAGAAGTTTAACCTACTGAGCCACCCAGGTGCCCCAGTTCTTTGTCTTTTTATTCCTTACCTGGAGTGTGGTGAGCCTCTTCTGTGAAGGGCCAGAGTGGAAATACGTTAGGCTTCAAAGGCCACGGGCTCTCTGTTGAACTGTCCAACTCAAAAACAGTGGAGAACCCTGGGATCGTGACCCCAGGGTCCCGATCGTGTCTAGCCACCCAGGCACTCCATTGGTCTCCCTGCTTGTTGGGGAGTCTGCTTCTCCCTCTGCCCCTCCTGCTCGCTTGTGCATGCACTCTTTCTCAAATAAATAAATAAAATCTTTAAAAAAAAAGAAGAAAGCAGCAGAGACAATGTGTAAATGAATGGGCATGTCTGTGTTCTAATAAGCCTTCTTTATGGACACTGAAACTTGAAAACTTGAATTTGATTCCTTTTATTTATTATTTTTTCCCCAACTATTCAACAATGTGAGAACCGTTCTTAGCCCGCGGGCCATACAAAAATGGGCAGCGGTCCAATTTGGCCTAAGGAGCTTATGTACCAACCCCTGTCCTCCTGGAAAGTTCACATCCTTTTGCGTCTGGATCTGGATGAAGTCGCCAGCAATTTTCTATTCCCCTTGTAAGGGGTAGGGCAGGGTCATGGATCCTGAGCTTCTGGGGCCTGAAGAGGGAAGGCAGAAGAGTCCTCAAGATGCTGTGTCCTTCAGTAGGTATCTCAGATACAACAAACAGAAAGCAAGGGGAGACCTTCTGATCTTTCTGCTCGTCTATGCTTTTCTTATTGCCCTGAAGGAGTATTTCCTTCCAGTCTTGATTTAAAGTATCATTGTTTACTGTACATATTTTACTCCATTTAATTAATTTCCTGGAATTAAGCACTTTCAAAACCATATTGTCTCTGCATCCTCCATCCAAATGCTTGGTAAAAATTCAGGGCTCAAACCTTTTGAAATGAATCTATCCTAAGAATTCCTGTCAACTTTTATTTCTCCACCAACACCCTTTATCTGCGTTCTAGCCATCTGCACGCCTTTCTGCTATCCCCCCTATAAATCAGCAAATAGAGAACAACCAGAATATGTCCTCAAAATTCGTTTACAAACATAGACTGTCTTGAAAATCAAACAAAAATGGGATAGAATTAAGGGAAGACATAGCTACCTGTCTAGACAAAGTTTCATGTCTTTTCTTAAATCCCAAGGCAGCCCTTCCTGGGGATGGAAGACACAAAGGTACCTCACCTGAGGGCTAACCTTCAACATGGAGGATTTGTGCAAGCTCGTTCAAGTGTTCAACATTACCGCCACTATGTGTATGAGGACGGCAGTGAGACTCAGCCTACACTTGGGTTGGACTTGGTTGAATGTATCTTGCCTCCATGAACAAGTCTAATGTTGCTCTGAGCCCCACCTCCACCCCATGTCTACTTTCCCTGCTTTTCTTGAAAGCAGATGTGGAATTTGTAGTAGACAAGGAGTCTTTCTTTATATGATTAATGTCAGAGTTTTAGTGACCACGGAGAAACGGACATCGATCAGAATGGCAGCAGGGAGCAGAGTGGTCAGACAGAAACATGCTCTGAAGTACTTAAACGTGGCTTTGACTCTGGAATCCGAGCTAACACATCGGGCTCTCCGTTTACAAATTTTTCCCTGGTCAAAAAAATAAAACATCTAACGAGCCTAAAGTATACTCCGTAGCCATATTAAAGTTCTCATAAATCATTTATAAGATGCAAAGTAAACACGCCTGGCTCTTTGTATTTTAGTTCCTTGGCAGAAAGCACATTTTGGCTGGCCTCACGTCAGCATGGGTATTTTCCCCAAACATTCAAACTCCTCCTTCTAATGTGATCTTTTATTTTATTTTAGTTTTTGAAATGAATACTTGACTTTCTGTGCCCTGGACATTTAACTGTGTGGCCTACGTGGACAGTCTGGAGATGTACATAGCCATCCCTGATGATGTGATGTCCTACTGCTCATTAGCCAGAGGATAAGCCCGCACTCTATTTATCTAGAAAGTGCTTTTCTGGGATACATTTGCAAGGAATCATGGCCCTATTTTCCAAAGACCTGTTTCAATTCTGCTGACATAATATGGTTAGGAGTGGCTCATGAGTTAAGAATGATTTTAGCATTTTAAAATTATTTTCAAAAATCAAGAGATTATTGAGTGATCTGTGGAAATCATATCAAATTCAAATTTTGGTGTCCACAAATACAGTTTTGTTGGATCACAGCCACACCCATTTTTTTCTGTGTTGTCTACAGTTGCTTTTGCTGGCGGCATACAGTCCTGCAGCAGAGGCCTGCAAAGCCCTTCGAGAAAGTTTGCTGAACCCTGGTTTAGAACCTGGACTTTGGGTCGGGCTTTCGTGGCTTGAATTCTGGCTCTGTGTGGCTCTACGGTGTGAGACCTGTAAGTTTTCTCATTTATAAAATAGTTTCTGGTCTGTGAAATATGGTTTACTCCATTGTTTTCTCATGGGAATTGTGTGGGATTCTCCGGTTTCTTCACTCCCTCTAGATGTCACTGGTCCAGTTGGGAGAATTCCACCCCTTCCCGATCAAGGTCCCCATGTTCACTGAAGGCTTTGCGAGGTTGTGGACTTATCTGGTATTCAGATTCAACGAACAGCTGCATATCAATCTTTCGGGTTTGTTTTCAGTCAGGTCAACACCTTTAGCCATCACAGAAAAGCCATGTTTTTTCTTTGTTTCCTGGAGGTGGGAATTCCAAGGTTTGAGCATGTAGTTTTAATTCAAGCTTATATTCAGAAACAACCATCCAGGCCTATGGCCTTGGCATTCCTCCCCCTGGGCCGTGAACCACCCAGTTCCTTTGAGTCCACCTGCTGTAGATGTGTGGGGTTCACGGCCTCAGGCACTGGTTTGATCAGAGTTGTAGTTCTTGTAGGGGTTGATTCCTGATCCTCCAACATCATAGATGGGAGTCTTACTTCCTGTGTCCATTTCTGGGTGATAACCATCTTTCTTTCATGGTGTTCTTCAGTATAACTTATCATTTGTGGTTGTTTGTTATTCAGTCTGGTAAAAGAAAGAATATTGGTTGGAAGGATACTGCATGGCAAACCAAATGGAAGGAAGACATGAAGAGTTCTCCACTGAGCCTTAAGAAGGAGCCAGGGAAGTCATGTGGATTTCAGAGCACAGAGCTCTTTTTTAAGATGTTACTTTCATGACTCACCCCCCATGATTGTCGCCTCTGTGACTCTGCAAAAGATTGGAAGGTCTGGAGGAGCACATCTGATGGGCTGCCCATGTGGTCAGGAGGGAGCGTCTTGTCACTGAAATCCCTCAAGAATCACATTGAGTGGTAGAATGCCCACTGCCCACTAGTCTCAAATAAGGACTCTGCCCTTTAAATTCTTTTGTGGTGGTGGTGGTGGTGGTGGTGGTGGTGGTGGTGGTGGGGAAGGTAGATATTACTTAGATTTTTCTCCAAATCTCAGTTTCCTAAGCTACAAAATCCAGATACTAATACCATTTTGCTCTGTTGTAAAGAGTAAATGAAATAATAACAGAGAAATTGGTGTGTATCAGGGTTGGCATGCAGTAAGCATACAGTTGTTATCCTGGGTATTGTTCCCTGCATCAATTCCCTCATACAACAATGTTTCCCCATCAAAAGCTGTGCTCTCAGAACCTAGGGTTCATCACTTAGAACTCCATTTCAGTTTCCAGTCCCAAGCCTGGCAGAATTGCACTCAGGGATGTAGGGAATAGACCAACGAAAAGTTCATTACTCTTTAAACAAATTATTCAGGTCACCATCAAGGCTGTCTGTACTCCCGGTCAATAGTTACTTCCTGACCTATTTCTGTGTGAGACTGAAATCTCTCTCAAGACAAGGCTGAGTCTTCTTTGTTTTTTTAAGCTCAACCAATACTTATTGAGCATCTACCACAGGTAAAATTTATGGTGGGGTGGGGAAGAAGGGGTACAAAGGGAATTCTGTATTAGTAGGAGTGAGGACATTGTACCTTCATTGCAAAACAATTTCAATGTGGGAGGAAGGGTGTTAATCTAAGGCAGCTGGAAGGCAGCTTACTCTGGCGGAGGGGTATTCCTGGGCTGCAGAGACTGTTGAAGATTACAACAGTGTCCTGTGGTTCTATCTGAAGACAGTGTTGTTGAGAAGATGCTCTTGTGCTGTGTTTGCTGAGATAAAGCAGCTCAAGTGTGTTTTACTACTGTAGCCCGAGTGTATTTGCCAGCCAAATGGTGGATAAAAGAAAAAAGGACACCCAATTGGCTGTCTATCTATGCATTTTAGAATACAAAGATTTCACATGTCTAACAAGTCTTGACATCAGCCCCCATCCTATGAGTCACTTTAGGTAATAAGTGGTAAACATAGCTGCCAGCAGAGATGCATCTCTAGGCTTCTCCACTATTTACGTCCCCAGGGATGTTGGCTCTAAAAAAAAAGTCAATAGAGACAATTAAAGATATAATTGAATATCCAGTGAAATGATCTTTTAAGAATGAGGCCAAAATAAAGACAGTTTTAGACAAAAACAAACAAGAAAACCAAAACCAAAACCAAAACCCCAAAGGAGCTTACTACCATCAGTTCTTCCTTAATGAAAGGCTGAAAAATCTATTTCAGAAAGAAGAAAAATGAGCCCAGAGGAGCATCTAAGATACAAAAAGGAATGGGAATAAATAACATGGTGTGTTTCTTGGTAAATATAAACAAACACTGACTACATAAATGAGCTAATTTATGGGCATATAACACCAATGTAGAACTAAAATCCTCAAGTACCGGAGTGCCTGGGTGGCTCAGTGGGTTAAGCCGCTGCCTTCGGCTCAGGTCATGATCTCAGGGTCCTGGGATCGAGCCCCGCATCGGGCTCTTTGCTCATCGGGGAGCCTGCTTCCTCCTCTCTTCTCTGCCTGCCTCTCTGCCTACTTGTGAGCTCCCTCTCTCTCTCTGTCAAATAAATAAAATCTTAAAAAAATAAAATAAAATAAAATCCTCAAATACCTAACATGGGAGTCAGAAGGCATGTGATCAGTGAAGTGCTCTAATAATGTTCATTCATATAATGTTCAAAATGAAGGTAAAATATCGATTCATCTTTACTTTTAAAAGTTAAATATGCATCGTGATCATTTCTAGGACACCGCGAACAGAAGAGACAACCAGAATGTGATTTTTCAAATCAGAAGAAGCAAAAAGTGAAAGGGGAGGGAAAAAAAAACCCAACGCTGAAGCCAAAAGAAAGCAAGACAAGGGGCAAAAACTACAAAGCTTTGGACAAAGAGAAAACACTGAACAAGGTGGTAAAAATCAATCCAAATATGTCATTAATCAAAACAAATATGAGTAGTCTGTAATTGATAGTTAAAAGACAAATACTGGGTGCCTGGGTGGTTCAGTCAGTTAAGCATCTGCCGTTATCTCAAGTCATGATCACGGGGTGCTGGGATCGAGTCCCAGATTGGGCTCCTTGCTCAGCCAGGAGCCTGCTTCACCCTCTCCCTCTACCCCTCCCGGCCTTGTCATGATCTCTCTCTCTCAAATAAATAAATTTTTAAAAATACTTAAAAAAAAGACAAATACTGTCACACTGGATGAACAAGTCAACAAACCAAAATCAATGCAGCAGATTCAGACACAAACTATTTATAACATAAATATCAATGCAGCAGATGATTCAGATATGGACTATTTATACGTCCATGTAAAAAGATATCAAAGGTTGAATGTATATGAGTAGAAAAAATTATACCAGACATATATGAACTCAAGACAACTGGAATAGCCAGGTTAATATTAGATAAAAACTGGTTTTAAGACAGAAGACATTTTGGAGATTGTTATATAATGCCAACTGAAAAAGATTCAAAATTTGACGAAATTACAAAATACACAAAACAACCACCATAGTGGTAGATTTTCAAACTACTCCCTCAGATACTTATAGATAAGACGGATAAACACTCAGTAAGAACATAGATTGACTTTATATATGGAACACTTCCCCCAGCAACTGGAGAACGTACAGAGGATCTATGAACATTAACCTTATTTTTAGACATAAAGTAATCCTCAACAAAAATTAAAATGAGTGTCATTTAGACCATGTTGTATAAACAAAATGCAATTAAGTCAGAAATTGTAACAAAAAAGATAACTTGAAAACACAGTATAGGTTGAGAAATTTTAAAATACGCTCTGAAAACTCATGAATCAAAGAAGAAACTAATACAGAAATTAGAAAATGATGTGCAACTGACAAAGAAATTGATTTTCCTGGAAATTTGTGGACAGTTTTTTTTTACTTCCAGCCGTTGATACCATGTAGACATGGGGGCCCAAAGATTCCAGGACTTCTGATTCTTTTCAAAGGATCCTGGCAACCTGGGATTTTTAATGGGGAATTTCTGATCGTTACAACACGGTGTGGGTTCTCCCCTACCCCCCACTGAAACACTGGCAGGCCTGTCGATCACCTATTTGTTCCCCACGGTGTGGGAAGTGGGAAATCATGGAAAATCTATTGATCTGGGGAATGATTCCATCACACTGGTCTGATTCAAAGCACTCAAGAGCTGGTAATATATATATTATTTCATATATTTAAATACATTATAATATATATTTTACATAAATTAAATACATTTTATAATTTTATATAAATATATACTATAAAGTATTATATGTATATATATATTTTTTAATAGACATGAATCTGGCTCGATCCCTCACTGTTGTCGTATGGCAGATACCAGTTGATCTTGGCCCTTTGTCACTTTCCCTTGGGTGCACAGAATCCCTGCAGTTTCTGTAGCCCAGGAAAATGGCAAAGGCCCCTGATCCTAGGTCTCTGATGATCACTGTGGACATCATTGCATTGATCTGTTGGATTCTGACACAGAAGAAACATGTAATTAATATTGGTTATTGTGGTGGTGGTTATTTATGAGCCCATTAGTAAAATAGATTTTATTTTACTGAGGTCTGAAGTGTCCAACACTTCGGATCAAGGTCATGACAAAGGATAGAGCCCTTTTTGAGTCTGTTAAATGAGTGAATTAAGAACCTCAGAAGATGGCCAGCTTGGTGGAAAGCCTGGGTTAGGGGTGCTGCTTTAACATAGGAATCTCGATTTATGGCAGAGGAAGCAGAGAAGGAAAGGAGCTCTGGAAAAGTGGGGAAGGCACCCGAAGAGGGGGTGTTCATGTCCCTGAGACCTTCTGTCATTGAGATTTCAGTTTATCATGTCATCTCAAAATGGACTTCCCTGGTCAATGATTTGCTCCCATCACATGGCCTTATGCCAACGATTTGGAAAGAATTTGTTACAATCTGACATTTTCTTCTTTATTGATTTATTTCCTCTTGTTCATGCTCTGCTAGAGTAAAAGATAAATGTCTGTCTTGTTCACTGTTGAGTCTCCAGAACCCAGAGTGTGCTCTACATAAATATTCATTGGCTGAGTGAGTGTATACTTTGTAAATTCACCCAAGTCCAGTTTTGCTTTTATTTATGTACATTAGGGAAAAGAGAGTCCGCTAATATCTGGATTCTGGCAAGATAGGAAATGCAAGGAAGGACAGATTAGTAATTGCATTTGCAACCCTCCTTTGTTTCCTCTGAATTCATCTAGGCCTTGAGGCCAAACCTCCTTTTGCAAAAGATTAAGATAGAGGGATTCTTTTTAGTTCCTTGTTTGATGGAGGCCTTGGTCTCTCTAGAGAAGAGCACTTATTTCACAACTCAGAGAAACTTCTAGATGAAAAGAGGTGGCATAGGCTGCAAACGAAATTCAACAACATTTGGAGATGTGCAAGTCCCGAAACCATCCTTCCTTTGGGCTCTAATCAGAGCAGAACTGATAACAATCTCCTTTCTTCCATTTGGTTTTGCAGCTCAAACAAAATCTTCACTCTTGCCAAAATCTTTTAAATGGAGAAACCTGGTGTTAAAGCAGTTTTTGACAGGAGAAGAAGCTAATTGTCCTCATTTCATGACAAAGCTATTAATGTTTTTCGGAATAGCATATCCTGCTGCTCATAGAAGTCTTGATTTCAAGTGCATTTAACATTCCAGAGTGCTTTTTTTCCTATTTATTTCACTTCATCTCTGCAACATTCTTAGATGTAAGTTATCAGTTCCATTTTTGGAGGATATGAAACTCTAAGTCTAAGTGATTACATGATTTGCCCAGGGGCATTTAGCTACTTATCAGAAGACCTGGATTTCTGTCTTGGCTTTGTTGTATGTAATGTTCAGAGCTCTTATCTCCATATGTGTTCAGTCTCAAAATTAACTCTCTCCTAAGAAGTTGGAAGCATCCCCAAATCAGAGCAATTAAAATATGGATTTAGGGAATGAGAGGAAATACTCTCGGATTTCTTGTTCAAAAAAGACTATATTTTACAATTATCCAGGCATGTACTGGTTATCACTGACAATGTTATATGCAATAATTAGCAAATTCTATTTTTATGGAGCATTATAGATCATAGTTATAAGGGGATAATAATGAACCTTATAATTGTGTGTGCTTTTATCTTTCCAAAGAACTTTAGAATCTAGTATTTCATTTTATCCTTATAAATGATGCCTTAAATTCTTATAGTGTGACATTTTTAGCAGGTTCCAGAGTCAGGTGACTCTTAGTAACATTTGCCAACTGTAGCAGAAACCCCATGCCATTGCCTAGGGTGAAAAAGGAAGTTGAGTTGCCCTTAAAAATACCTGATAGTAAATTAAGAATGGGGAAAGAAAAATCCTACACATGTAAACACTCAGCTATCTAATTCCCTTGGGATTTCAGACTCTGTTCATAACAGTGCATGTTTTGGCATCAACTAAAACTACAAGCTGTATTCATTATAGTATAGAGTGAAATGTCAGTGAGCATTTTTGCTTTCACTTGTTGCTGGGATTAAGACCACATTAGCAATTAGCTATAACTCATTTGCTTCAGTAATTACCCACAATTATTCATAATCTCATGGGTAATGGAGCACACAGCACAGTTGGCCCATGCTGCCTTTTGGGCACTGACCTCTTGGGTGAGAGGTCATCCCAGGCATGAGGAAGGGTGGGCTTTCAGTAGAGTCAGTTGGTCTGGTAGACAACACGTGCAAATAATTTACCAGAGACATGAAAAAGACATTGTGCATGCAGGGAAAGCTTTATAATGTCTGTTTAAGTGGAGAACAGAAAGACTTTTTGGCTTGTTTGTTGCTTGAAAAGAATGCTCTGGAAAACAATATGGTGGGCTTTCTTGAGACTAGGCAAAACAGACTCAGTCTAGAATAGAAATCACACGTCTGTTCTGGGTAAAAATCTACATGGGATAGGAAGATAGAGAGTGTGACTGAGGCAAAAGCTTCTTGAGATGGAGACTTGTGGAGTCTCGGTCCAGAGCCCTTTCCAAAGCAAACAGCACTCAGGACTCCCACTCCCTCATTTGGTGCAGAACCCCAAAGTTGGTTAGCAAATGAAGCTCTCCCTAGTGGGGTGGTTGGCTGGAACAATGGTTTCTAGTAATTGTGCTACAGGGGGGGTAGGTTCATGACTTTAGTCTTATTTTCGCTTTTTAGTAAGAGAATGAATTACTCCCAAACTTGTTTTTATTGCTTAGATTTCTATTCTATATCCTAGTTGTTAACAGTAGAGATTTTTGAGGTAATATAAAACTGTGTTCCAATCCTGGCTTTACTGTATACCAACTGGGGAAGTTACTTAGCCTTCCTGAGTCCCAGTTTCTTTTTCTGTAAAATGGGTAAAATAATAAGTACTACCTCCTTGGTTTGTTGTGAAGATTCAAGAGCTAATGTTAAAGCTTTTACTATAGCACTTGGTATTAAGTACAGGATATATCCTTGTGGTTATTAGTAATGTCACTACCTTAGAAGGTGATACATGCTGTCCTATTTGTTCCACACAATCTCCCTGTGCTTGTGTCATTTCCCCATGACAAATGAGAAAACTGAGCCCCAGAAATGTATATACTATGCTGAAGTTAACACTCTTAGTACATTAAACCATAATTCAGAACTCTGATTGATCATCTTCCATTCAAAAGGCTCATTTATTTAAGATAATGGCATCGTATATGTTCTGTTGTTAGGCAGAGCTCTAGACTTTCTCCATATGTCATTGTGGTGAAGGATGTGATTTTCTTTCCTTAGATTCTTCAGCTCTGCCTACAACACTTTACTAGCTACTCTTCTTTTTAATTAGTGGAGCAGTCTGGTGGACAGAATAATGACCCCATGAAGATAGCCATGTCTTAATCCCTAGAACCTGTGACTACATTAGGATACATGGCAAATAGAACTAAGGTGGTTAATCAGCTGACCATACGATAGGGAGATTATCCTGGATTATTTGGGAAAACCTAATGTAATCACAGGGATGCTTGAATGTGGAAAAGGGAAGCAGAGGAGAGTCGGAGGAGGCAATGTGAAAATAAAGAGGTTAGACTGATGTCATATGAGAAGGATTTGCATTTTTGCTGGCTTTGAAAGATGAAGAAGGGTCCACAGCCAAGGAATACAGGCAGTATCTGGAAACTGGAAAAGGCAAGGAAATGGATTCTGCCCTAGACCTTTCAGAAGTGCTTTATCCATTACCCCCATTTTGTGGATAAGAAAAATAAGGTTCAGTATCCAAAGTCCCACAGCTAAGGTGTGGCAGAGCTGAGGATTAAGCTCAGTCCATTTGATTCTACAGCTCTGAGTTTTAAGGCTCTTCTTTATAATGACTCCACCAAAGATGGGTTGCTCCTCCAAATGAACACTGCCTTACAGAACCGGCTTCTCTACAGAGGAGTTACAGTGTGGAAGGAAGAACTTGACCTTTTAGAGTACGTTATATTCAGTTTTAGATTCCAGTTCTGCTTTTCATTAATTTGAGGTTGAGTTTCTTCTTCCTTAAAATTCAAATGACCCCTTCCCCAAGCACCTCTCACTCCAGCCCAGGTTGCTGTATGACTTGAAGACAGTGTATATCATCTCCAACATCAGCTGATGACCAGCTCAGCTGACGGTCACAATTCTTCATGCTATCTTGACCTCAAATAGTTATTAAGTCTATATGATGATTTAATTGTTTTAAGTCACCATAAATTCTAGTTCTTACTCCTGATCACTTTGTATTTTGGAACTATGACTGTTGCTTTAGTGTTAGTGTTTGTGGTTTTGATTTCATTGTTTCTACTCATAAGTACTGAGCAATGAAACTATATAGGTGGATGGGGCACCTGGGTGGTTCAGTGAGTTAAGCACCTGACTTCGGCTCAGGTGGTGTTCCAGGGGTCCTGGGGTCCATGCCCTGTGTCAGGCTCCCTACTCAGTGGGGAGTCTGCTTCTTCTTCTTCCTCTGCTCCTTCCCCTCAGCACATGCTCTCTCAAATAAATAAA
The DNA here is from genome assembly GCF_002288905.1 of Enhydra lutris kenyoni. Taxonomy (NCBI): domain Eukaryota; kingdom Metazoa; phylum Chordata; class Mammalia; order Carnivora; family Mustelidae; genus Enhydra; species Enhydra lutris. Next base: position 24,872,583 of record NW_019154117.1, read on the forward strand.
TAAATAAATAAATAAATACATTCTTTAAAAAAAGAATAGAGCATATAGGTGGTCATTCTGGTTGCAGTACCAGTCTCAGGGATAATCACTTACTCATTTCTGTCCCCAGGAATCCTACCTTTACGTGGAGTAGGCTTGGGGTATGATTAAAACAAGCACATAACGGACTCATACAAAGTCTTCGAGGATTATGGTAGAAATGTACAAAGTGCTATGGAGTGTCAGAGAAAGGAGAGAACAAATTTTATTGGGTGCTGTCCTGGAGGGATTTCATAAAGGAGTACTTGAGCTGGGCACTGAAAGATTTATAGTGCTTTCAAGGGCAGAAGTGGTTCAAGAAGGCATGGAGTGAAGAAGCAACATGATCCAAAATACAGGAGGAATCAAAAGTCCTCTAGGTTGACTGGAGATAGGAGTTGAGTTCTGAAGTAGGAAAATGTAAGACTGAGGAGTTGAGACTTGTATAACAAGGCTTGAGTGGTGCTCCTAGAAGCACCCTTGGTAGGGAAGTGAAGGATGCACTGGAATGGCGTAGGGGGGTAGGGTTGAGCCTCCGAGGGGGAAGATGAAGTAGAGATCAGTCAGGATGTTTCTGCTTCAGTGTACACTGGTGTCTCTTATCCTTTTTTTCATTATCACTCCCCTAAGAAATCTTCTTAGACATCTTTCCTTCTAATTGCCAACTCCATGACATTTTAAATTCAGATATACAATATATCTATTATATACTGTATATATGTTATTTAAACACAAAAAGGGACTTTTAAGAAAGATTTTCCTATCTCCTCCAAATCCAGTCATCATTCTCTCAAGGAGGGGTCTTATTTTTGCTTCTTAGTAAGAGAATATAACTAAGATCACACCCAAGAATGTGAGTAAGATCAGCCCTACCTCAAGGTAGCCCATGTTGAGAATGCATGGCATAGAAGAGATGAGGAGAATCTGAATTAGTTGGGTGATGTCTTGGAGCACAGAAAGTGGGCAGAAAGGGGAAAGCTTTGAGAAAATATAGGTGACAATTCTTACAAAAGAGAAGATGTGGAGAGAAGATAGAGGAGCCTGGACCATCCTTCTGAGAAGAGAGCACTATTAGACAGGGTCAGCTTCCCTCTCTCTATACTTTCCTTTGATGTCAGCCTTCTTTCTTAGAGTTCTGTGTTAGGTACTCACCTCAGCTTAGAGGCTGAGAAGGTAATTCCCTAGGGAATCTGCCCAGCTCCACCGTTCTGATTTTTGTAGAGAGGAATGGTTGTCCTGGTCTCACAAACCTACCTCATAGATTCTGCTTCATTTTTTATTCATGGGCTAGGTCAATAGCCTGTGGGAAGACTTCCTGGGACAACTGGTCAGAGATCAGTTTTCTTCCAAGCCCAGAAGGAAGTTCACCTTGAACTAATTCAGGTCTATGCTTGGAATGGGTGCCCATCCTCATGCCATGGGAGGGGGCATTTGTGGCAACTTCTTAGAAGTCGTGCTTTTGTTGGGATGTGGATGGCTAAATGACACCATTACCATCTTACCCTTGGTATAGAATGCTCTTAGAACATTGAAGGTGACCTACACTAATAAAAATAGTATTGGAATGGAGAACACTAGTATGTAGGGTTTAATTTTTTGGATGGACAGAAGTTTGTTTTCTGTTTGTTTTTCTTTGATTCATAGTTGAGGTTGCCACCCTGGTAGGTTTGGTTGTAGGATAGTTAGACAGGAAATGTTCTGAATGATAGGACAATTGTTAGTGTGGGAGGAAAATACACCACAAATCTGCACATTTTGGAAGTAGAGTTAATTTTACTTGAATGCAGGATGCTTCCTTTCCTGACATTTTTGTCAATAGCTGACTGACCTCACCCTCCATATTTATGAAACTGGTATTTCAATTGTTTTTTTAGTGAGAAAATGTGGTATATAAGAAGTTTGTTAAGGGTTAGAAGATTTGATTTCTCATATTGGCTTTGTCCCTTACCAGCTGTATGATTTTGCATAAGACACACATTTTCTCACTTTTATGTATTTATTTATTTTTTCTTATGTTCAGAGAGCTACCATCACCTGGAAATCTCATCCCCTTAGCCCCCTTACCTCTGAAACCCTCAGTTTCTATTCTCACTTTTAAACAAGACACTAGGACTCATCTACCTGCCTGACATGATTGTGGCAGGACTTAACTGAGTAGAAGTCTTGGTGTTAAGGGAAACTTTTCTTGCTGATTTGGTGTCCTCAAAGTTCTCCCAAACCAAAAGCAACTGGAACCGAACCGGCTCTCTGGAGTGTGCTAACAGGTTGGGTTTCAGAATGTATAAAGGAAGACCAGAGGACTGAACTCAACTGGGAGGAGTTCTTTGAGGAGAGTTGTTGACAGGGTGGGAGAAATGCCCACACATGGTGAAGGCAAGAAGTCCTCCAAGTGAGGAGACACTGAAGAGAACCATCTAGAAAGCTTGACTCCTAACCTTTGAATTTGGGGGGGTTGAGACTATCACTTGATTTATTAAAGAGGACCATCTAGGAAGCTTGACTCTTGCCCTTTGTAGTTTAAAGGTTTGGGACTATTACATGATTTATAACTGAAAAAAATTTACAGGCTGTCTGAAGCTGCCATGATGACAGAGAAAAGAGACAGGGCTAGAGTGGGAGGGATCTGTACTCCCACTGAGGGCACAAAGGTGTATGTTTTGCTGAGCCAGTTGAGGAGCTTGTTGAAAGTGCCAGCCCAGAGGAAGCCAGCATGGGTGGCTGGATGCCACAGGCTAAGAGAGGTGTAAGAGAGGTGACTGCCTGGATTATGCTTGTGTGCTGGCCCCCACCCATGAATAGGATCCCCTTCACTTTCAAAGGCGAATGTCTCAATGCAGATGATTTATGTAAGAGCTACTCTAGGTGTGTATAGCAAGTCAGGAAAGGAATTTCAGAGATCAGAGAATTACAAGTTGGGGTTCCCACTGAGTGATCTCCATGGGTAAGAGTCAGTATTTGGACCTCAGGCACTCTAGAGGACCTGGTGCCAGATCACAGATGTCCAGTGGGGGAAAGATGAGGCTGACCATAGAATCTAATATCTGAGTCAGTCGAGGTTCAGTAAAGTACCAATGGGCGACAGAGAGTAAGAGATTTATCCCAAGGAATTGGTTTACCGATTATGGGGGCCAGTGGGACAAGTCTGAACCCCTGAAGAGCAGGCCATCTGGAAGGGCAGGCTGGGGCTAAAGCCGCAGACCACAGGTACAATTTCTCTGCTGAAAAGCCACAGTGCTGCCTGTAAAGCTTTCAACTGATTGGATCAGGCCCACCCAGACTCTCCAGGATAATCTCCTTTAGTTAAAGTCAACTGATCATGGCCTTTAGTCACATCTATAAAATACCTATCCAACAACACTTAGATTAGTGTTTGATTGAATAACCGAGGACTGGAGTCTAGCCAAACTGACACCTGAAACTGACCACCGTGTTACCCCAACCAGAGTACTTTTCAGAGTGAAAAGTGGTGGTAAAAATAAGTGAAATTGCAGAATTTTTGGACATTGTCTTTATTGATCAACGGTATACATTAGTTTCACCATATTGATATACGTGTAATTAGTTCTACTGAAAAACTATTTTAAGCATAAAATTTTTTCTCAGAAAATTAAATGTAACATATCCACATTTATATTAGTTATCTGAACACTAAAGAAAATAGAAGCAGAATAATTTATCTAGATAAATGTTTACACACTTTTATCAGGTTTTTAGCTGTATCTATTTCTAATACTGTCATTCATATTTTTCTGAAGACTGAAGTTCTCAAAACAGTCTCATCATTTAAACTTTTTTTTAATAGTGCTATCTGCAGTACTTTCTCAAGGTTGAACTTGGAAATTGAAGTAGTCGACAATTTCAACTGATACTTTTTGTTTTTTAAAGATTTTATTTATTTATTTGACAGGTCACAAGTAGGCAGAGAGGCAGGCAGAGAGAGAGAGGGGGAAGCAGGCTCCCCGCTGAGCAGAGAGCCCAATGCAGGGCTCAATCCCAGGACCCTGGGATCATGACCTGAGCTGAAGGCAGAGGCTTTAACCCACTGAGCCACCCAGGTGCCCCTCAAGTGATACTTTTTTTACAGCATAATCTTTTTGAGAAAATGCTATGATTGCACCAGATAGGAAAATGGTAAGCTTACAGAAAATTCAGCAAAATGGAAGATAGTCTGAATTCTAGCTTTTAAAATATTTAAATATGAAAATATTTGCAATCTCTCAACTATTTTCATAGGATTACATTTATTCAAGTAATATTTTTATAGGACAAAACTCATAAAGTAAATGGTTTTTATTTATGATTCATGTAAATGTTTAACAGACTTAGAGACTTCAAAATTTGGGGACATCTCAATTTCTTTCTATTCTAATACAGAATAGACATTCGTCCAATTAAAAACAGAAGCTTCATCAAAATATACCTCTTACATGTTAAGAAATCCAAAATGCAATTATAGAACTCTCTCAATTTATATACTGCTTGAGCTATTTTACTTTGCTCAGTCTTTTTTTTCTTTTTGGTTTGTCCTTTCCTTTCTTTTCCTTTTTTCTTTTATAGTGACAAATGTTACTGACTGCCTGTTGGCAGTTTTTTTTTTTTTCAGTGATTATAATTGCTTAAACACTTCAAATGCTGAAGCTTTTGGTCTTCTGCTTATTGAATAGTTTGAAGAAAGGTCCCCACCTGATCTTAAGTAAATACAACCAAAATTTAAAGAACTTATTTACAAAAATCTCAATACAAATGTTGAACATTTATGTTGGTTTGTGAAACACCTCTTCAAAGTTTCAAACATAAAACTGAGCAGCAAAGAAAAAAAGTACATATTATCATGCTGCATTTTTGTTTTCTCTTTTGGATTCAACATCAAAATTTTCTTTTTCAACATCAACTTTGTCACAAACATTTTAAAATTCAGTTTTTATAGCTGTGAATATGTATTTATAAATTTATACCATTGGATCCAATTATAAATTACATGTGCATTATCACCAATACAAAATATCTTTCTGATCTGTGGGTATTTTAAATAAAATTTTTTATTTTGAAATAACTTATGACTTACAGACAAGTTGCAAAAAGCATTCAGAGTTTGCAAATTCCCTTCTCCCAGCTTCCCCTAACATTAACATCTTTGATAATCAGAGTACTGTGGTCAAATCCAAGACATGAACATTTTACAATATTGTTAACTAAACTACAGAATTCTATTCAAATTTCAGGAGATTCTCTTCTCACGCCTGTTCCTTTTTCAGGACCTAACCTCAACCCCGCTGCCTTCAGTTGCTGTGTCTCCTCAGCCTCCAGAGTCCTGACGGCTCTGCATTCTTTGTCTTTCAAGACCTTCATCACACTCTTTATAAAATTTTTTTTTTTTTAGATTTTTATTTTATTTTATTTGATAGATAGAGATCACAAGTAGGCAGAGAGGCAGGCAGAGAGAGAGAGAGGAGGAAGCAGGCTCCCTGCCGAGCAGAGAGCCTGATGCGGGGCTCGATCCCAGAATCCTGGGATCATGACCTGAGCCGAAGGCAGAGGCTTTAATCCACTGAGCCACCCAGGTGCCCCCTTCATCACACTCTTGATGAGTACTGGCCACTTGTTCTGTACAATGACTCTCAATCTGAGTTCGCTTGACATTTTCTCATAATTATGTTGAAGTTGTGCATTTTGGGCAGAAATATCTCAGAAGTGATGTGTGTCCTCCTTAAGGCATCCTAGCAGGGCATTCATGATGTTAATATGTTCTGTTACTCTAGATATTCACCTCAATCAGTTAGTTAGGGTGTCTGTTGGGTTTCTTATTGTAAAGTTGCTATTTTCCCATATATAATTGATAAATATCTTAGGTGAGATACTTTGGAACTATACTGATACCTTGAATCTCCTCAAAATTTGCCCAAGTATTAGCATCATACATTGGTACATCTTGGGTGTGATTTGGTAAAGAGAGAGAGAGTGAGAGCGAGCGCACAAGTAGGGAGAGCTACAGACAGAGGGAGAGGAAGAAGCTCTCGATCGAGATGAGGGGCTCGATCCCAGAACCCTGAGATCATGCCATGAACTGAAGGAAGATGCTTAGCCAACTTAGCCACCCCAGGCGCCCCTTGCCTGTGACAATTATTACTGTGGTATTTGCCTAATGGTGGTTTTTAACTTTCCCTTTTCCTTCTACATTTATAAATGGGATTCTTCTGTAAAGAAGAATTGTCTTCCTCTATTTATTGATTCATTTATTCCTTAATATCATTGTGCATAATCATTATATGGGTTAGATAATTGTTCTATGGGTTATAACCCAGTTCTACAATTATTTTTAAAAATCAAACTGTTGCAGCTTTGATCATAGGGAGTTTCCCTAGGTTGTGTGCTTGTCCTTACAAAAAAGTTATTTGACTATAGTGACACAGAATGTTATTTTACATTCAGGTATATAAAATAGTGATTCAGCTTCTCTATAAGTTATGCTGTGCTCGCCACAAATGTAGCTACCATCTGTCACCACACAAGGCTATTACAATGTCATTGACTATATACCTTATGCTATGCCTTTTATTCCTGTGACTTATTCATTTCACAACTGGAAGCTGTATCTCCCCGTGCCCTTCACCCTTTTTGCCCACCATTGCCCCAGCTCTCTTCACCAAAGTGATGGCAACTGTCACTTCATTCTCTGTATTTGTTCTCTGATTCTGCTTTTTATTTGTTTATTTATTTGTTTATTTATTTGTTTTGTTTGCTAGACCCCACATATGAGTGAAATCATATGGTATTTACAAAAACCAAGATATGGAAGCAACCTAAATGTCCATAGATAGGCGAATAGATAAAGAAGATGTGACACACACACACACACACACACACACACACACACACACACACACCCTGGAATGTGTCCTTGTCCTTTTGGTGTGTCCCTACCCTTTCTCAAACACATTCTTATTTTCTGGCAGCACAGGATCTTCCAGGCTCATCTTCCTTGGCTCAACTCTAGAGTCAATCTTTTCCCAAAGTAGCTCTGATTCTTTTTTAATGGAATATGGAAACCAAGATCTGGTTCTGGGTATACTCAGACTGCTAGGAGATACTAATTTTTCCTAGGCTTTCTCAGTGGACCAAACTAGGAGACGTATATTCACATACAGATTTCTATTTCTCTATCTATCTACCTACCTATGATTGATCTCTCTATCTATCTACCTATAATCTGTTTTTTGCATATATATGGTTCATGCTGATTTCATACCTTGATTCCAATCCAACAAACTAGTTCACTCTAGTCTCTCCCTTTTCTTATATTTCACTTCTAACTACATCAGTGAGAAATCTGGCTCTTGTTATCTATAATATAGGAATAAAGTAAATAGTTGTTTTGTACTATATAAAACATAGGAAACCTTAGCTTTCACATTACCTTCTACATAGCAAGATTTCTCAGCCCATTTCTCATGCATAGTTCACATGCAAGCAGCTTACAGTTTTCAGCTTTTCCACTGATCCTCTCATTTGGTAGTCTCATGGCTTTCGGCATATTGAGGGCTGTAGTGTAATTTATGTCATGGGCTATAGCACAACTGCCTGGTATACCAAGGTGCCTGTAGGGGCATCCCTAATTATGTACTGCATGCTGTCCCCATAAAAGAAATACCATTTTGTATCTAAAACAGGTCAGGTATAGGGAGAGCCCATCACTGTGCTCATCATTCAGATTTAACCACACATTAAAGAAGAACTCGGAGTTCTTTCCCTAATTCTCTCATGCTGTCAGACAAAGCCATGGCAGGAGCTGGAAGTAGAGGGTAGAGGTCTACCAGACCCCTCCTCATGACTCTTATGTAACAGTAACAAACATTTCATTGAAATATCATAGACAACAGGCATGACTGGGAGTTCCCAAAGGAAGCTGGGACTGTCTTGGGTGAACCAGCTATAAGATCAGTCTGATAAGACCTTTCTCTCTCTCTCAATTTTTAGCTCATTACAAGCTTCTCCAAGAGAAAGCAGAGGGGAGGGAGGAGGAGACGAGAAAGAGCAAGGTCTAGAAAAATATCACAGAGAAGCTTGTCTAATCTCTGCCACCTTTATAGACATCCAAGCTAGTTCAGACCCAAGCTGAGGTATGAAATTTTAAGATAGATAGCAGTTTGATTTTATATTTAACTGGCTTTTTAATACCTGAAAAATCACCAGAAACGTTATAGGCTCTGCCTGGTGTTTCATCTTGACAGAGAAGAATGATGTGGCAAAATTTGGTTAAATGTGTTTTGTAAATGAAAATGAACTAAATACCCTATTTCCTTATTCTAAGACACTTCTTTCTTTATATAGATACATATACACATTTATAACATGAATGTGTTATATATGTATATATATATTTATATATTTCTTCTCCTTCTTCTCCTTCTTCTTCCTCCTCCTCCTCCTCCTCCTCCTCCTCCTCCTCCTCCTCCTCCTCTTCTTCTTCTTCTTCTTCTTCTTCTTCTTCTTCTTCTTCTTCTGAAATTGGGATGCATCTTAACCCCAGTGTGTATTTATGGAGGTAATATCTTCCTTCCTTTCTTTTTCCTTCCTTTCTTCTGAATAGCTGCTCTTAAATCTATAATGTGCCATACAGTCAGAACTGAGAAATTACTGCTGGTTTTCCTGTTTAATCCGGTATTCCTGAACTATGTATGCAATTTTCCTAATGAAAGATTGTTTCATAGGGGTATTTACTAAAGCCTAAAACTGGTCCCTGATTTCTTTTGTGTTTTCAGGCTAATCATCTCATATGATACTAAGAAATGGAAAGGTATATTTCCCCACCTTTAGCCTTTTTTTGTCTTATCTAAAGATAGATTTCATTTTTAGGCAAAACACATTGCTTATAGCATATTTTCCTTTTTCAGTATGGCTTCGATCAGGAAAAGGAAAGAACAGATCATTTTGTTGGAAAAATTGGAACCAAACCTACAATGTGTCTATTAACATTGCTCCCTTCCATCCATCCATCTATCCATCCTTCCTTCTTTCCTTCCTTCCTCTCTCTCTTTCTTTATTTCTTTCTCGCTCTCTTTCTTTTCTTTCTTTCTTTCTTTCCTTCCTTCCTTCCTTCCTTCCTTCCTTCCTTCCTTCCTTCCTCTCTCTTTCTCTTTTTCTCTCTTTCTCTTATTTTTTGGTACAGTAAATGGTAGAACCAGATTGAGGTTCTTCAGATCTGAAAAACAGAACAATATCAGTGACAACCACCACAAAACATTGTCATCTTAGACAAGCTACATACAAGTTTCTAATTTATGTAATTTAAAAAGGAGATTTAGAGAGTCCTGAAAAGATGGAGTTTCTAATGGAAAGGCTGACAGACCCTAAACTACAAGTGTGTTGCCAGGCGCCACCATAATAAAAGGTGGCAAACGTCCAGAAGTACTCGCAGCTGCATGCCTGAACATTATTAAATATCTAACTATAGTTTGCAGGCCCTGGCCAGCTTGTAACTCATTTCTGGCTGACACATTCCAGCTCATAATTAGTGTAGTACTTATATGGTCCTCCCTTTTCATTCTTTTCCTGTAAAACAGGTCTGTTCCAAAAGACAAAGATGCACTTCACTTGGCAATGTGGGGATGCATGTGGTTGGGATTCTTCAGGCACTCAGGGGTGGCTGGGATCTACAGGGAAGGGAATTCTCTCTTCTTTCTCCTGGCAAAGCAGCACACAGATCCCTGGATCTTATTTCAGCCTTTGTCATCAGCCTCCTCCCTTACAAAATCTTATTTCTCCTTTGACCTGTGAAGACATAGAAACTTGACCACCTCTTTCCCTTGATCTTACTCTTCACGGACAAGTGTAGAAAGACACAGCCTGTCAAATGGAATGACCAGGATGTGCACAGATCAAAGGTTTTGACAATGGGTCTGCAACGAATACATTTCACGCTTGTCATTGTTTCATGGTGCCACTGTCCTGGATTGGTAGCATGTGTGCTTCGTTGAGGTGGAATTATGTTTCCCAGATTTCTCCACCTGCATAGTTCCAGGTTGCCAGGGCCACAGGATGTGGGAAGCGGAAGTGACGGATGGCTGTGCTCTTTTTATCCCCGGAGGCTTGGGGGCAGTGCTCTGGCTCCTCTGTAGCTCTAACTCATGGTTACTCTTTTGCTTGGTTGGTAGCTTCTCTAGGTCCACTGGATTATCCTTCAGCTTCCTCAGCTTTCGGGCCAAGTGTATTTTGCTCTGTGATGAAAGGCGTCAGATACCCATTATTTAATTTGAATTTTTAAAGAGACCAATGTAGATTTCTGTTTGCCTTCATGGGGGTCCTGGCTCAATGTTGGGGGTTCCAGTTTGTCCTGGCTCTCACACACTTCCCTTCCATCTTTCTTTTCCAGCTGCCTATGCCGCTGACTGTAGGGCTCGCACCATACCAGCAGCCTTAGGTGGACTGTATAATCATCGCCAAGAATTGTGTAAGGTCAACTTCCCATAATAAATCCCTTATTTTAGGTCACTCCTAGTGATTCTGCTCCTCTGATCACACTCCACCTGATATAGTTGCATAGCTCTTAACAAGCTAGGTCCTAGGACAGTGTTCAAGAAGTGTTCAGGCAATTTTTTGTTACTGGGGAAGACAGATCATGCATCTTTATCACCTTTTTTTTCTTTTCTTTTTTTACAGCTGAAGAAACTGAGCAGAGGGAATCAGTAACTTGACACAACAGGAAATATCAGAGATGGTATTTGAACTCACATACTTTGGAGACCATACCCAGTAAGCTGTGAGTGGGCACTATATGTAAATTATAATCAAAGAGGTAATGTGTGAAAAGGTGTTCAATGTCAATGTCACCTAATAGTATTATGAAAACTATTTTCTTAGGTTTCACTCTCCTCCCTAGTAAAAATTACTTATTTTTTTCTGTGCCTCAGTAGCTAGATGCCTTGTTCATCCTCTGAAAATTAGGAGGGGCAGAAGTTATGGTCTTTGCTTTATCTCTGTGGTGAGTCTCAGAGGATCTAGAATCTGAGATTGTCCAGCAATCAGTCCCCTCCAAGTCTTACTCATTTTCGGCTGACATTTCTGAGCTTTGGTTCAACAAGTATCCAACACACACCACAGATGTTACTCATATTCTTCAATTCTGCTGAAAAGAAAAATACCCAAGCCTACTGTGTTACCGGAACTGAAGTAAACATTGGCAACACATATGGAAGGACTGATCAACTGCTGGTTTAATATTTTTTCCACTTCAAGCTCTTAATGTGCATCGTGTGAATCATCTAACACCAAAATGTCATGCTCCCTATGAGGTTTCTCTGCTAATTATCCAGTGAGTTTTGCTGTCACGGTTTAATGTTTTGTGAGTGTGTGTGTGTGTGTGTGTGTGTGTGTGTGTGTGTGTGTGATTTCCCCCCATTCTTATCAATGTATAGTTGACAAATAGAAATTGTATAGTTGTGAAATATATGCCTTGGTGTTTTGATATACTATACATAATGGACACAAGTCAATTAACATATCCTTTACTTCAAATAGCATTTTGCTTTTCTTTTTTCTTGTAGTAAGAACACTCAAGGCTTATTCTCTTAGCAAATCTCAAGTGTAAAATACTGTATTGTTAACTATGGTCACATAGCTGTATTAGAGCTCCAGAACTAAAACTTTGTACCCCTTTCCCCCTGCCTCACAAACCTGGCAGCCACCAGCCTACTCTCTGTTTCTATGACTTTGACTCTTTTAGATTCCATATATAAGTAAAATTTTGCAGTATTTATTTTCTTTGTCTTACTTATTTTACATAGCTTAATATCCTCCAGATTCATCCATGTTGTTGCCAATGGCAGAGTTTTCTTCTCTTGTAAAGCTGAATAGTATTCCATGATTTGTTAAATTTCAAGGGTTCCATTGCTTAATTCTTGGATGCATTTATTGGAAAAAGGGAGCTCCTGATCCCTGAACTATCCACCTTGGTTTTCCGAGGTTTGATTTAAAATATTTACTAGAAAGAGAAATCCCACAAATGATCTTTTGTAAGGAGGTGACAGACAAAGAAGAAAATTGGCAGATATTTGGTCAGAAGTAGCTTATTCAAATATTAATAAAGTCAATTAAAGTTGTACAAGCATCTCCTTTGAGCTACGTACTTGGGGATAAAAACCATGAATGAAAGGTGGTCCTAGCTCTAGCTGGCCTCTTTCCTTATGCAGCTCACCACCACCTCCCCACTAAGGACAGGCTCAGGCCCAGTGATACTTATAAGCCTTACCTTTGATCTCTGCACTTAACAAAGTATTTAACTCATTTACGGCTGCATCTTAGGGGAGACCCTGGTGCCATGTGAAGATCATAAAATGTTCTTTTTCCACCCATCTATATTCTCACTCATATCTTCTATTGCCAAGGACATTTGGAAGAAAAAAAAAATTTAACTGCCCATCATCCCAATGCTTTCCTATTTTGGAATAAATCCCAGTATGGGAGGAAGTTGATGTGGTCAGATACTGAAACTCCAGAGAGTCTTTGGGGACTGACACAAAGACCAGGGTTACTGGAGACTATTCGTGGCTATAGTTGTAGAGGCTATTATCCAGCAGCATGGACTGGAGGGCCTTTTGGTAGAGTGGTGGTGACACTGAGTGTCCATTGTCCTTGCACCACTGGGCATGTCCTAAAGAGATAATTCTGGTGGCTAGATATGGCTGCTCTTTGCCTTTCTAGGTTCCCTCTAACTCTTGTTCTCCAGACTTCTCATAGATTCTTTGAGGTACCTAACTCCCATTCAATGAGCTCCTTGTTTTGCTTAAGTTAACCCATATCTATTTCTGTTGTTTGCCATCAAGAACCCAGACTGGTACCAAAATTTTGCATATGACTTTCAGCTGAAATTATAAAAATTATTGATGATCTTTTTTATTGTTTGGGTAGTATCAATTTGAACAACATGATCCTATGTTTTCCCTTTATCTTCATATTTTATCTTCTTTATATTTAGAATCAAAGTAAAATTTGTATTTGACTGTAAAAGAGCTTATTTTTTTATTTAACTATAAGAGAGGTTAAAATATTTGGGTATTATTGATTCAGAAGATGCACTAATTCCTGCTATTGTAGTTAACTCTAAGAGATGTGTCTGGGGGATATATTTAACCTGTTTTCTTGAATGGAACAAGACCACTTCTAGACAAAGCATTGAGCGAAAGTCCCCAAAGTTATTACAGACATTAGTCATCTCCTAACTTCTTTATAAGTTCCTCATTTTGGCAGGCCTGCAACATGCCAGCCACAGATGTTGAAGGGAGTGTCTATGGGCAACAAATAGCTCAAAACTCTCGAGTTCAGGATTTTACTTAGGTGGTTCTTACAGCACAAGTTTTGAAGTTGTGCTCTGTATAGCCTTGGGGTTTTCTGGAACCCCCTTGGGATCCATGAGTGGAGTGCATGAGGGAAATTAAAATGGCCAGAGTCTCTTCATGCAGAACAACAATTTTTTCTTTCATTTAAGCATAAGGTTTACACATAAACCAATGGAGAATGTATAAAACCTTTGAGAATGTATAATGAAAACTTAGACCCCAATCCCCAGAAAAATGCATATGCAGACATAGGAAAAATTTTTGTTTGTAATTTTAGGATGTTCACAGACTCTGATGATGTTTTTGGAACTTCATTCCATTCCCAGATTAAGAAACTTTGAGGAAAGCTTTCTTAGTTGAAGGTTGCTTTTACTTAAGAAAGAAAGGAAGAAAAAAAAAGGAAAGCCACTGATCTGTCTATATTCTTGTGTTTGGTTTTTTCAATATTCCATATCTAGCAGCTCCAAAGAATTAATTTTTCATGGCCCTTTGAAATGGGTTTTATCGGCACACAACAATGTGTGTACACAAGCTTTGCCCTTGGACAAGACCAGGCTACCTACCTGTTTCACATCCAGAGGGCTGATTGCTAAGAAAATACTCTCTGCAAAATATTTTTCTTGACTACCTTGAGCTGGAGATGACTTGACTTTTCATAGGAATAGGCTGGTGTAAGGAACTCATAGCTGGAAGACATTTTCAAGAGTCCTTAGACTCAAAGGAGGTAAGAGATCTAGCTTGATAGTCAAGCAAAGACCAGAGAAGATGCAGAGAGAACCAGGTATGAGGAAAGAAGGGAAGAATGTGGAGAATTGCAGAAGGAGAGAGAGTGAGCTTGGTAAAAGAAACTAGCTCTAGCACTTTCTCCTTCTTCAGGATCTAGGTGCATATTGCTCCCTCTGCCTGGACTTGTCATTTGCCCTTCTCATTCCTCTTACTCCATGAGTCTTGGATGAAATGTCCCCTCCTTTTCCTCACCTCTTAAGGGAAGATAGGTTTCCTCAGTTATTCTTTCTCACAGAATTGTAAAAATTCCTAATGTGCACATCATTATCTAATATTGTATATATATATAGATATGCATATATATGTAATTTTTGAGGGTGAATGTATATGTGTATTTGTATGTATATATAATTAACTTACACATAAAATATAATATATAATATAATAATATATAATATTATATGTATATAATCTGCAATATAAAATATGTACTATATTAATATTTGCCTTTGTTTTTTGGTTGTCTCTCTTCTGCTGTTAGCCACAGGGATCCTGTGTCTGTTTTGTGCTTGACAAAGCCTATGATTGTTTGATAAAGGATTGTTGAGTGAGTGAATGAATGAGGCCATCATGAGAAACTATTGTTCTCCCTAGACTTAGCAAAGAGCCATGCTGCCCAATGGCCTAAGGATGGATGACTTAGAATAAGGGAATGGAAAATTCGTTGAAAGATGAATATGAATTTTTAGGGCAGGACCTGGACAGAAAAAGGCTGAACTCAGGAATTGCTTTGTTCTGGATTTATGTATTAAAACCTTGACGTGAAGACCACATTAACTAGGACATGACCTGTTCCTGCTGGCAATCTCCACTTTAACCTCTAGTCTAGAAGGGGTGTAATTCTGAGAAGGGGTGAAAAAGATGGGAAAGAGAACAACCTTTTTCTGGAGTCCACAGTGTTGAGGTAGCAGCTCCTAAGACCTCTCACAGGGACACTGGAAATAGTCATGAAGGCTACCAAGCCTGCCTTCCCTTGGCTTTGGCTAGTGAGGTCTCCACACTTCTGTGTGGCTCCTGGCATCCATAGCTCAGGAAATGGGAACCTTGCTGACGGTGAGTAAGAGCTTCTCAATGAGTATGTGGTTTCCATCTTCACTGGGGTCTGCTGATGGGTCTTCATTCTTGAGCTCTATTGATACCAACTGACACTTGGCAGTGTGGGCATTTAAGGAAGGCATTCTGTGCTGTATGTGGAAACTGGAAATGTTCCCTTTTGCTAGGACTGAACCCATGCAAAAGGGATATGAAGTCTAGAAAGGCAGATATTCCTTCTGGCAAGATGTCCATGAGGGAACGGAATTGATTATATTTAGATTTCACATTCTGTAATACCTTTCTTGGAGTGTATTACGTTTCTTATCAATAGTGAGATAAATAACATAAAAGTCACCAGCATTACATTTTCTTAGTTTGAGTTCATAGGAGTTGACTTTTCTTGATCATTTAGAGCAAAAATCATCCTCTCCTCTTGCCTGGATTGCCTGAAAATTCTAGAGAGTGACCTAACTTTCCATTTCACTTCATGCTCTGTAGAGGTGGCATTGGCAAGCTGTATAAATATTCCCTGCAGTAAAAACCTCTAAGAATATTTGGCTTTGGAAGAACCCTGAACTCAAGGAGGCAGAAACTTAGTTTTGAGTCCAGGCCTGCCACTTACAAGGCAGGTGACCTTGGAGAAGTGACAGAATGATGGGCATTTATGACTGAGAAGATTTAGATGGTTTCCAAGTTCTTGTTATAGGATTGTGTGATATTCCTAATGAACCCAAGAATTTGTGTTGAGGTCCTTCCTCTCTTATAATTTAAATAAAAGGGAGGCTGGCTAGTGAATATAAATGATTTATATTCTCCAGTTTACCTACCCCAGGGGTCAGTGACATAGGATAGGTGCACACTTCCTTATTTGTTCCAGCACCTTCCCCAGGGAGGACCAAGATCTATTCAGCAAGGGTTTTCACCCATCCTGATAAAACATACGCAGAGAAGAGAGGGAGTTTTTGTGTGCTTGTTGAGGAAAGCAAGTTTATAAGAAACTTTGTCTCAATCTTAGATTCCACATTCGACCCACCGTTAGAGAATGTGTTGAAGAGTTGAAACAGACAGCTTCGCCTAATGGAGAATTCTACAGTGAACCCTCTAGCATGCTCAAGTCACATATAGCATTGCTTCACAATTTAATGATGTGGAGGCAGAAGCCAAATTTATATGTAGAACAGATGGGTCCATAGCTAGCAGAAAGGGAAAAAATGCTCCAAAATAGGCTTGTTAAATATTACTATCTCTGGATATAAGCAGGGAGAAAATGCATTCTGTTTGGGACAAGCTAAGAATATCTTAGGATCTTTTGAATTTCTAGTCATTCCTTTTACATATTGATAAAAGGGTTATAAATAATAGGATGACATCCCTTCCAGTAAG
This sequence comes from Enhydra lutris kenyoni, assembly GCF_002288905.1. NCBI lineage: Eukaryota > Metazoa > Chordata > Mammalia > Carnivora > Mustelidae > Enhydra > Enhydra lutris. The sequence continues at coordinate 24,889,136 of NW_019154117.1, forward strand.
TACACTTACCATTATTTTAAAGAGTAAATTCAGCTTCCTTTAGAAAGAATTCTATCCAAAGATATTGTCTCTGAGAGAGATGTTAAGAGCCTAAGGGCACCTGAGGAAATGTGGACCAAAGTTGGCTTTTCTAATCTGTTGGATAGGACGGTGACAACTGGTTTAGCGATAAATTTTCCCCTTGTTCCTCCCAAATATTTTCTGCCCTGTATGTTCACAGATTCTTGAAATTTCTTTTCCAATGACTTCCTTTCATTTTATTTTATAATTTAAAAAATGAGATATGACAGACAAGTATTCTACGGATGTAGCACTGTGGCCAAAATTCTTACTAGAGAATAAGGGAGAAAGAATGATAGAAAAATTCATTTTCAAAGAGTGCATTTCAATGGATAGCTGGGGAAGATCATGTGCAGAGGGCACAGGCTACCCAGGAGAATGCAGAGGGTGCAGCACAGAGCAAGTGTGGACTGGGCTGGAGAAAGACAAATGTTCTTATTTTGCTTTTCTGCAGAAGCTTCATTTCAGTGGCTATAGGAGATTAAGATAATTATTCGACTTTTTGCCCAAGCTGCATCATTAGCACTGACTTTTAAGGAAAGACCTGATCTGTAAGATGTGATAATATCCCATTGTGATATTAGGGACACTGAAAATAAGTAGTGGTCCCATATATGCTCATCAGCCCATCAGTTAATATCAGTTAATCTTTGGCACGTGTATCACCACATGCATAGAGGGAGGGATAGGAAAATAGGATTGGTAATAGGGAGGATAGAAAAAAGCTGTCACAGGGTGCCTGAGAGGGGTATGGAAATATAATAAGAACCAATAACAAAGAACTAATAAGAACCAAAAACAAAGTGTAGAAATAATAATAAAATATAACACTTTGTGTGGTTTCTATATTCCATGCACTCTTTTGAGTATTTTATATATATTAACTCATCTAGTGAACACACATTTTATATCATCACATAAATATCTGTTCTTAAATTATTCTTTCAATAGATTTTGTGCCAGACACTTGTCCAAGGGTTGGAATTACAGATACTGACAGAATAGACAAAGCTGGTACTTCTAGAGAATTTACAACTTAGTGGGGGGAAATAAGCAGAAGATACCTAAGTAAACACACAGATACCATTATTCTAGATAATAATGAGCTCTATGTCCTGTCAAGGTGGTATGAGAGAGAGTAAGGTGTCCAGCGGATGATGGAGTGGTTGGGAGGCACCTCTCTGGGGAGGAGATGAGTGACCTGCCCCCTGAGTGATGAGCAGTCAGCCACATGAAGGAGTCAGGGCATGTTAGGCAAAGGGCATAGCACTTGCAAAGGCCCTGGGGTGGGACAGGTGTTTTGTTTGAGGGACTGAAGGAAGGTCAATGTATGTGGAGCACAGTGAGCACCAGGGAGAGAGAGAGAAAGTGAGTGAGATCAGCTGGGAGGAAGCAGTGTCATGTGTGGCCTATCACTTGGATTTTAGACAAAGTGATAGGAAGGACTTAGCAATTAGTAGGCTCTGAAGATGAAAGGGATAAAAGATCAAGCTCCTGTCTCATGGTTTTACCAACTGGCATTATCATTCCAGTGCCTGCCTATTTGGCCTTAACCAGACTAAACACTGCTGTGGTTCTAAGAAAGCAGTGATACCTAAGTGTGAGAATGGTCAAGAGAGTCTTTATGGAGGAAGCTAAGGATGGGCTGGTTGTGCAGAGAAAGAGAGTCGAGAAAAGGAATCCACGAACCAGAGTCTGGCTGCTCTCAGCTCTCTCTCACTTTCTCTAATAGGCAGATCTTGCCTTTTTTTTACCTATCCTTACCTTCGCTTGGACATACTTTGTTTATCTCCCTGAGAGGGTGTGCATGTACTCAGTGAGTGTGTGTGTGTGTATGAGTGTGTGTGTATGAGTGTATGTGTGTATGTGTGTGTGTGTGTGTGTGTGTGTGTGTGTGTGTGTTAGGGCACTCTACACTCTTTGGAACCAAAAGACTTTTTTTTTTTTTTTAAAGATTTTATTACTTATTTATTTATTTGTTTGTTTGTCAGAGAGAGAGAGAGAGAGAGAGAGATCACAAGCAGGCAGAGTGGCAGGAAGAGGAAGAGAGAGAAGCAGGCATCCCGCTGAGCAAGGACCCCGATGTAAGACTCTATCCCAGGACCCTGGGATCATAACCTGAGCCAAAGGCAGCAATGACTGAGCCTCCCAGGTGCCCCAGAACCGAAACACATTTATTGCAAAGCTCAATTTTCTCAGCTGTACCGGTTGGAGTATGGCCTTGTAGTGTAGTACAAGGTTTTTAGGGATGCAAATTTTCGTTTCCTCTTAGATATTTGCTATATTGGTCCTGTAGACAGATGTCTAGAATCTTTGAAGTACTGGTACGTGCTTAGCTCAGTTCACCAAACACTTGCTGAGGGCGTACTCTGTGCCAAGTGCTGTGTGAAGTCTTGTCTCAACAAAGATGCGTAATTCACACACCTCGCCTTCCCCGAGCACATCCACAACCAGAAGAGAGCTTCACGTGCCGGCTAATTCAGTGTTTTCACAGCTTGCCGTGTGCTTTATTTCAGGTCCTTTGACTTCCTAGAAGTCCAGTTGAGCGCTAGCTCGCTCCCGGGCAGTCTAGGCTCCAAGCTAATCCACGGAGCCTCCTTGTTGCTTTCAATTAGCCACGTTACCGGGAAAGCATGCAGAAATCAGAGGTGCCAGAATCAAGAGCTGGGCTCTATTATAATTCTCCAGTGGTCACGGAGAGTGAGAGCCTTTGAAATGGACGCAGATTATTTATGGGGAGAAAGCATTTAGAGGATGAAGTCTCAGGCATGAAAATCCAAGAGGAGAAATAAATGGGGAATGCATCCCAGGGAGACGAATAATATTTACTAGAGTATATTTGTTTCAAGGCAGATTCCTAAGTTTTATTGCGTATGGTGGTAATCTTTGTGAGAAATTTCAGACCAGAAGAAAGGACTTATAAAGTCTGACGTGTGAAAGGCTACATCCTTGGCGTCTGCCTGGGAGGGGATGGCTGGCTTCTACCGGGCACGATATTTTTACATTTGCCCAAGATATGGTCTCTTCCTCCCAATTCCCTTAGAAGTCTTCCCTTTAACAAATGTTTCTTAAACACCAGTTCTGCACCTGGAACTATTGCTAAGCGAATAGAGTGAGGAACAAGGTATGCACAGGCCAGCTGGGGAGACAAAGGAGGTAAATGATCACCAAGTACTATAACTGATTTTGTCTGCAAAAAATATTACAAATGGTCATGAAGCAAAAACACACAGCAGTACATGTTTGAGCCACCTTGGTATGAGGATGAGTTTTTCTGATCGTGTCCTGAGTTCCAGGCCTCGGTTTGTCTCTACTGACTATGCACAGGATTTGGTCAGATTGAGCCTGGACAAGGAGGACTCCATTCCCTATTGTTCCTCGGACCTGCTTTTCTCCATGCTCATCCTTCTCATTCATTCCCACCCTTCTCCTCTTACTTCTGCACAGACTGGGAACTCCTTTAGGTCAGGGATCTAAAGGATCCTTGGTCTTAGCTCCGGGTCACAATGTCCTGCGCAGTGACTGATACGTAGTAGGTGCCAAATCAGTGTAAGTTCCGTTGAATTGCAGAACTTCCTGCTGCGTCTCCACTTCCAAGTATAGGCTTTAGCTGGACGGAGGGGCTGTGGGTCCTACGTGGGCATCAATTTTTAGCACAATGAGCATCCCTAACCACAGGGTCTGGCTAAGGGGCTGAGACAGGAGCAGAACAGTGAAGAGTGTAAGTGCCGGACTTCTGCTCCAAACTTCCTGGCCTCCAAAGAGCCATACAGTTTTCACGCAGATCCTTTCTATCCTTTTGCATCAAAGGATGCAAAGGATCTAGATGTCAGCTTTCCTCATGGACGGTTTTAGAATCAGACTGATGGCTCCATCTCAGCCGGTACCTTCCAGATTCTCTTGGAGGGGCTTTCAGATGGTGTTCAGAGGGGAAATGTCAGTGTTCCGTGGCAAACACACTGTAACACAACCTTGACTCTACAATCCCCGTAACAAAAAACGCATTGTTTTTCCTTGCATTCTTTAGGTCACTGCCATCCGCCCCAAAGCATTACTGTTACCCTGGAACCCAACTTTCTTTCTACCACTAGTGGCTTTCCCTACATGCTCATAGGTGCTATCTTGTCTCCTTCTGAATATATCATGCATTTCTCCCTCTTCTCAGTCTTGGTCACAGGATAGAACAGATGACTGGTCACCCTGCCTCAAGCTCATGCTGGTCACAGAGATATCATTGTAAAACACAGATTTATAATGCCTGCCTTGGAGGAACATGCTGTCACCTACAGTGTACATGCAGAGTTCTTAGGAAGGCATAAAAAGTCTTCAAAATCTCATCTCACACCACCTGACTGTGCTTTCTCTCTCTTCTCAGATAGTCTCTGCTCTGACTGCACGTAGCCACATGTGACTCTGACTCACCTCATGCTCTTTGACTAGCATCTTCTAGACTACTCCTCCGGCGTCTTGTCATACCCTCCTCTGTGTCAACCTTTGTCAACCTGCACTCACTATTCAAGATCTAGCTGCAGCATCCTGTCTTCTGAGAAATTCTCCTCTCCGTCTTCCCATCTGTGTACCGTAACCGGCTAATCGCACTCTCTTCTGGGATACCCATTCCCACATGGCCCTATTCTAGGATTTATTACACTGGAATTTTCGCTGTCTACCCTTTTGTTCTTGCGTCTTTTCCAGATTGAGGTTCTTAGAACCCTACACTCAACTTCTTGCTCATTACATGGCTTTGGACACATGACAGAGCCTCTGTCAGTTTCATTTGCAGTTCAAAGGAGCAAGTAAGGTCCGCTTTCCAGATTGTTATGGGGGGGTAAACAAGAAGAAGCACCTAACACAGTTAGTTATCTAACTATCTAGTTGACTATCTAATAAATGGCACTATCTGTTGATATTGTCTATGAGCCTAATATCCACGCAGATAAGGATTGTCTTCTGGAGATGTCTGGGCCTGCATATGTTACCAGAAGGGTTCCTTCTGTGCTTTGGGCTTGAAGAAATGGATTTCAAGGAGAGGCTTCAGGTCTACTCCTATCATCAGCCACTGAAGGGAGATTTCACTAAGGGCTCATGGTCATCCTGGAGAAGACACAAGCGTGAGCTCTGCCTGGACGAATCTGGAGCTGCTGGTACGGACGTTGTGAGGGGATACACAATGAACAGGCTGCTGTTTTACTTGTGCTACCATACGACTTTCAAAGCAAGATGGTTACAAACTGGATGGAACCATTAAAAAAAATCTTGCATAGATGTATTTGATGGTTTGAGTTAACTATTGAATGGCTACTATGAATCTAGCACAAAAGGAGTTCAAGGCATTGTTTCGACCTCAGGTTCCTCCCGTCTTCCCTTTTCCTGTCTCACAGTGAGGAGAGAAAGCTACTTTTATTTTGGCATCAAAGACACACATGACCCAGTCCGGTACGACACAGACTCTAGGCTCTCAGTGTGCAGCGAAAAGTGAGGTCAGCATGCACAGAGACCTGGGAAACACAAACTGATTTAAGGCACTAAACCAGGAAACCCTGTTCCATTTCCTTCTGAATGGAGTCCACAGTGGTGCCGGAAAACCATCTGGAGAAATCCAGCCCCAGGAGAAATAGCATGTTGTAATGCATTTGATTAAAATAAGAAAGGAAAAAACCCATGGTGTGTTATCCTCATGCTAGGACTGGGGGCAGCAAGCAGCCTGCGAGTGGTGGTCCATGGAGATTTCGCCTGGATTACTTTAAAAGCACTTTTGCAGAGCCAGGCAAATGAAAGTCATGTGTTTATTCATTAAGGAGACCTTCTCTTGGGGATATTTTATTTGCAGTTCTATAAAGAGGCAAAACCTCCACATTTTTAATCTTCCGTGCAAGAACTTCTAAGCATTGGAAAAGCAGTCACAGGAAGAATGAGTTTGGATATCTCAGAAATCCTGATAAAGTTTGGGAACTTGTCCAGGCTCTTTGAACTTTCTTGGCTGTGTCATATTGGATTCTGTCTGTGGTAGCAAGTTCACTTGCAGCGTGTACATTTCTCAGGAGATTTTAGTGTTTTGATCGAGGGCTGGGCCAAGCCCCAAAGGAGCAGAAAGGTAGTAGTGAGACAGTCTTGAGCATGGGGATGCCTGAGTCTCCCCAAACCTCCCCAGGCTTCAGTGGGAGTTTGCGAGACATGCTGGGGTCATTTATCTGGGGGTGGTATTCCACCAATCACAAACACCTTTGAGAGATTTCAGTGGTCCGTCTCCAAGCTTCCTGGCTGACTGGTACCAGTCCAGTACAAAGGGTCTCATCATAACATCCAAGGCCTAGTGGAATGAGACCTTCTATTTTACTGTTTGGAAATTTTGGAAGATTGAAACTCCCACCCAAGAAGTTAACGTTACTTTGTGTCTTTGGTCTGAATCATGGGAAACCGGATTCAACCACAGCTCTTTGCCATTCTCAGTACATACATGGTGACCAGTTAGGGCACTTGGTACATGTTTTTAAATCTGTTGAGTCCAGAGAAGGATGGAAGGGGGCTTTTATGTCCTTGTTGCATTTAATTTTGTATGCCACTGGACACACAAGGGCAAATGGAGTTGATTTTGAGGTGGTATGATTTAGGAGAGAAACATGTACATCGGCGATCTAATTTTGCATACAAATTTAGCATATTAAAACAACAGTTATTGTGCAGTTTCTGTGGATCAGAATTCAGGGTAGCTAGTCTGGGTGGTTCTGGCTCGGGGTCTCCCACGGGATTGCAGTCACCATGGCAACTGGGGCTGTGTCAACAGAAAGTTTGCCTGGGGCTGGAAGATCTGATTCCAAGGTAGCTCTGTTGCAAGGATGTTGCAGGAATTTTCTGCTCCTTGTCGCATGGGCCTGTCCATGGGGGCTGCTCAAGGGTCCTCATGATATGACAGGCAGCTTCCCCCAGAGTGAACCGAGAAGAGATGGAGAACAAGCAGGAAGAACGATGGCTTGACCTAATTTTGGAAGTCACACACCTTCCTTCTACCATATCCTCATTAGAAGTGAGTCCCTAAGTACAACCTACTTTTAAGGGGAGAAAATATAGTGTTTGCTGTTGGTGAGAGAAGTATCAAGACATATATAGGCACAGTTTAAACCAACATTCTGTAAGCCTCAGAGGTCACTGATATGGTTGTGAATCTCAAGTCTGCCACTATTCACTGCATTGCTGGAGGCAAGTTGATGAATCTTTGAGACTTAATTTCTCATTTATGAATTGATATCCAAAATGCCTCCTTTTTAAGAAAAGTTTTACTTATTTATTTTAGAGTGGGGACGGGTAATGGGAGAGGGAGAGAGAGAATCATGAGCAGACTGCCTGCTGAGTGTGGAACCCAATGTGGGGCTTGATCCCACGGCTCTAAGTTCTTGACCTGAGTCAAAACCAAGAGTTGGATGCTTAACTGACGGAGACAACAGGCGCCCCTCCCAAAATACCTACTTTGAAGTGTTACTGATAGGATTAGAAATTATGCTTACAACATACTTCATCTAGCTCCTTGTCATAAGTTGGTGCCAAATAAGGAGTAGGCCTGGTCATAATAACAACAATGATGGTGCTGACAAAGAATGATCTTGGGCAAATGACACAACCTCTTTGAGTCTCATTTGACTTATAATACCCCCTCTTGAGACTCTTGTCAAGATGAGATGCTATAACTTTTGAGAAAGCAGTTCCCGGCATTAAGTATATTAGTTTTCCAAGTTTCCTGGAGAAACATCAATGAGATGATATTTTGGTTGTTCTTCATCCTATTTAAAATGAAAACAGTAGCTATGATTAATGTCATAAATTCTAAAATTGTTAGAGCACACCCACTGGAAAAAAATGGGGACTCACATTTTAAAAATCCACTCCTCTAGACAAAAGGGTTCATCTCTTCTCCATTAGAGAGACAACTTTGTCCCTTGATTCATCGCACTGCTTGGTTGTTCTGCGTCAGTCAGTCTCTTCAGGGTGTTGTACCTTGAGATGACAGTTGTCATGCCCTTTTACAAAGAGCTGATCATAAAACACACAGAGACACACACAGCATTCTGCCCCTTAGTGTGCCATTCAGTACATTTCCATCATCTGAAAATAATTATCCTGTGGATGGTGTGGACCGTCCTGTGGATGGTGATGTGATTGGATATGAAAAGACAAGGAAAATGTCAAGAGTGAGGCATTTGGTGGTAGATGGTTTTTACTGTTTCAAAAACAATGCTTGGCCCGGAAGCCAGGGGACTTCTGGTAGCACAATGAAGCCCAACAGTTGCCTGGCATGGGCTTGTTGCTCATTCTCCAACCTTGGAACAGTCGTGGGTGGGGGGAAGGGGCCATTAGCACTTGGACTGATTGATTTTAAAATGAGGCCCTTGCTTCCCAAGAACCACTGAAGTGAACTGGATTTTAGCAACTGGTGAGCAAACTCAGCAAAGACCTGTTCACGTGTGGTAAGTTCAAGGTTCCTGGGATTTAAGGAAGAGCTGGCAAAGCCACCACTAATTCGGGAAACGAGGGAAAGTAGAGTATCAGTGGTGCAAATGTGGGAGCAATAAAGAACAAAGACCATTCTCCTCAGGTCCCAGGAAAACACTGCTGCCCTCCTTTCTACCTCCTATTAGTTGGCTGGGGAAGGTTCCAGTTTTTCCCCCGGAATGAACTGTCAAAACTTTCCCCTCTGAGCAGCTCAGCACATTGTCAAACCAGTCTTTACTTGAAAGACATATGGCATCAACATGAAAGATGTCATATGTTGAAGTCCCCCTGCCTTCCTCCCCCCGCACCACTCCATCCCCCAAGATTTTAGAAAGATGTTACATCCTGCATCTGGGCCCTGCAGAGTGGAGGTGGTGGAGAGCAGGCAGCTCTGCAGGGGAAGCTGCCAGGGGGCCGGAGACCCCATCTGGAGAAGGTCCTTGGCTGGTTTCTGTAGAGCAAATGAAGGAGAGAAACTGATGAGGGGGGTGGGGTCGGAAGACAAAGCAGGCCACGGGAAACGTTGGTTTTATGGAGCTTGCAAACCTGAACTCAAATATTAAAAATGCTTTCATCAGTCTCCTTAATCCAGAGAAATTCTTTTTGGCTTAGATGGGAGGAAAATCAGTCCCTTAAGGGAAAAGCAAGAGGAGAAGGAGGTAAGGATGTGAGTCAGACTCAGGGAATTGCTGGCAAATGCCTTCGTTTTAGGAGGGCGGAGGAGGACTGTTTGCAGCTGATTTAATGTTGCAGACCATGGATAATGCCCGCCTGTCTGTCTTTTATGGATTTCTCTCTTTCCTTATGAAAAAGGTTTGACTCCATTAAGTGGGGGAAAGGTGAGGAAAAAAAAAAAAGCGCTATTCTTTGTTTGCTCGCTTCTTTTTCTCTGGGGAATAAGCAGTGCTTGGGCTCCAAAGCTGTGTTTTTCTTTGGGTTTTGCCTTTTAATAGGGTTTGAAGAAAGTGGTTATAGACATTTGAGGGGAAATAAAGCCTGTGGTTTATTAACAGGGCTGGTTTTAATCAGCAGTGATTTGACTGGGGTAACATTAGAGCTACAACACTGATAACTGATACTATGATTTTCTATGCTTTTAACCCCAAACTGAAGTCTTGTGGATTCACTGACAGACATGCATTTGTTTCCCGGGCCAGGCTGTGAGGAGTGAGTGTTTTGTGAGGACAGCATCTGATCAGGACCGGAGCAGCTGGTGGGGGGTGGGGTGGGGGGCAGCTGCCTCTGAGTCTTCTCAGCTGGAATTCTAGCTGCTAAGAAGCAAGCTGTGTAGAGGCAAGGGCTTCTCAGTGAGGCCAGTGGAAGTGAGAGGAAAAAGTGGAAGGCAGGTTCTAGCTTCCATCTGGCCACAGCAGGTCAGGGCCCAGATGGTCAAGTACTCATGAATACTTCTTCACAGACCTGAGGTGACATCTCAGGTCAAGACACCTTACAATTTCCAGATGTCATAAGTAATGGTTTTCTTCCCTCTTTTAGAGAAGTTGAAAAAGTCTAGACTACTTCTCAGGCAGAAGGTTACTTTTAGGGGTAACCCAATCCTGTCCTATAAAGAACAAAATGTTCTGGATGTCTCCCACCCAGTCCATTAGTTAGCATGGCCTCCACCAAAGTCACTGCCAAGATCCTAATGAGTTTCCAGTTTGACCTTAAAAAAGCAAGGTCAAACCTCTATACTAGTCAGCAACTACCGTTTGCCATATTGATAGCCAGCAATAGCAACAGGGTTTCTAGGTAGGCTCTCTGCAAGAGTGAGGCACTTGGTTTTTCAGTGTATTTGTATCTAGCTATCTTTGTTTTTTCCTATCTACCTATCTATCATCTGTCTGTCTATCTATCTATCTATCGATCATCTATCTATCATTTTTAGTAGCCTCTATGCCCAATGAGGGGCTTGAACTCATGACCCTGAGATCAAAAGTCACATGCTCTACTGACTGAGCCAGCCAGGTTCTCCAAGTGTATTTTTTAAAAGGAGAAACAGAGGCCCAGCATTTGCCTTTCTCCTACTGACTCTTAAAAGTCAAACAAGATGATGCATCAAGCTCCTGGAGAGATCACGGGTGAAGGCAGTGAGGGAATAGACCCTTCCTCCTGCCAGTCCTCCTGACATTTCTGTAACGTTTTATATTTCTGTATTTACATGTATACAAATCCTCCCCCAGCCTAGAGAGGGTGGGGGTTTGGGTGTGTAGGGTTACTTTCTTGTTCTCATGCCAGAGAGGCAGTGGCCAATCCCCAGGCTCTCCCTTGACGTTCCTTGTGAAAGGGGGCACGTATCCAGGGGATGGCTGCCCAAGGTGATGGTGGTACCGAGCTTGTGGCCAGGAAGGGATCAGAGCGAGTCTTCCTTGTCTGGTGTCCGAGTAGGCTCAGCTCCACCCACCCAGCCCTCTGGCATCCTCTTGCTCCTCCCTCTCTGACTATACAGCCCTCTGTCCCTCTTCAGGGGGCGTCTCCTAGAAAGGTTGCCCAATTCACAGTACCAGCAACTTTGGACCTGCCCCTGACACATGGAAGTCAGGTCTTACCACCCTGGGCTGAGAAGTAGATTGCTCTAGAGCAATAGATAGTCTCCCTCAGAAATATGAAATCATACTAAGAATCACTAGAGACTAGAGTTTGTTAGATCTGAGTTTCACTAATGATAGCCTTGTAGAGCGATAATTGTCAAATATTTTTTCATTACACATGGGTTAAAAAATATGAATATGTATTTACATATTTATAGATTATATACATGTATACTGTTATTGGTTAATAACTCAAGGTGCACTGTATACTCAGGATTTTTTAAAATGAAAAGTAAGTATGACCCCAGTAGTAACAAGCACACCCAATGCCCCAGTCTTGGTTTTGAATACTGTTCTCCAATAAAAAGAAGCAGGGCTCCTTGAGTTAATAGTTGATTCTAGGGCTGGGGTATTGAAATGCATAAGATTAGTCAGGAGCATCTTGTAGCTCAAGAAAATAGGGAAGCATTCAAACAAAACTAATTATGGGGGTACGCCAAAGGGACCCAGGAACCAACTGAAAGGGCTTCCAGTGGCCAAAACTAGAAATATTGGAGCATTAAAGTAAATAAAATAATATAGCATTATTATCCAGAACATAAAATACATATCCACAAAACCAAATTGATACAATAAATGACTGAGTAAAAATATAAATTAAGAAAAAGAGACAAATTTCATGTACTGAAACAGTCCAAGTAATTTCTGTAGATAATCCAGGAGGTAGAGCATAATTGCTCACTTCTTAAGTGTGGGCTGCACATGGTGACGGTCTTCAAAGGGGACAGTATGGAAAGGGGAGGTGGGGCGGGGAGCAGCTTTACAATGGCGAGACTTGAAAGTCTCTCCCTCCACCAGGCAAACAAGGTCAACGTCAGCAGTCATTAAGTCAGATTGATAGTATTTGAGATGATGTGATGAATATGGTGCTTTATTCTATGGTCTTTCTTCAAAAATTCCATGACCCCAGACTAGTCATGAGAGAAACATCAGACAAATCCTAACTGAGACACATTGGACAAAGCACCTGACCAGAGACCTCTGATCCTCTGTCAAGGTCATCAAAACCAAGAAAGGTCTGAGAAACTCTCACAGCCAGGGGAAACTGAGGAATAACAAGGAGACATAACTCAATGTGATGTGTTATACTGGATGCCATCATAAAACAAAAAAGGACAAGGTGAAAATTAAGGAAATCTGAATCAAGTTTGGACTTCAGTTAATAATATTGTACTAATACTAATTCATTAATTGTAATAAATGTACCATACGAATGAAAGCTATTAATCATAGAGAAACCGAGGGACACCCCCGTGCTATCTTCATGGTTTATAAGTAAATATGAAACTTTTCCAAAAGCGGAAGTTTCTTATTTAAAGAAGTACACATGGGATGAATTTGGTTAAACATCGTCCTTACTTGTGGGCCTGTCCTCTGACTTAGAGTGTTTCGTGGCCTCCCTGGCCTCTTCCTAGTAGATGCCTGTAGTGTCCTTCCAGTTGTGACAATACAAATGTCAACAAATGTTACCGAATGTCCCCTGGGAGGCAAGATTGTTCCCAGTTGAGAGCCATTTGCCAGAAAGCAACCCTTGATTGAGTGAGAGCACTGGTATGAGATAAAAAGCTTAAGAACTTGCTCACAGGGGCACCTGGGTGGCTCAGTGGGTTAAAGCCTCTGTCTTCGGCTTGGGACATGATCCTAGGGTCCTGGGATCGAGCCCCATATCGGGCTCTCTGCTCAGCAGGGAGCCTGCTTCCTCCTTTCTCTCTCTCTGCCTGTTTCTCTGCCTACTTGTCATCTCTGTCTGTCAAATAAATAAAATATTAAAAAAAAAAAAAAGAACTTGCTCACAAAAAATGGCCACTCTAATTTTGCCAATACGTATTTGTGTGTGTGTGTGTGTACTTATTCATCCAGACAGCATCCTGAATTAGAGGAAACCAGACAAGCTGATTCTTCAGGCTGTATTGAGCTGGTGCAGAGGACGAGACGACGTCAGATTAGCCAGGATGTACAAACAGCAGCAGACCTCAGGAGTGTGAGAAGCAGGGAAAACAAGGAGCCGCGGAACCGTTCATGGGCTGAGGGTCTGAGAGTAGACGATGGAGCCCCACTTGCTGGTGGGAGGAGCTCCTCCATTGGCCCATGAAACTCTGTTACACAGGTATTTACCGAGCGCTTGCCCAGAACCAGCCTCCTGCTGAATGCGGGGCTTCTTTGTAGCCCTCCTTCACTTGCTACATGTTCTCCTAAGCTCATTCCTTTCCTTTGTTTTCTCTCGATGCCGCCTAGAGGCCTGGGCCACCCTCGGGATTCTCCAGTTGGGCCTGCTTCCTTAGAGACAAACCACGTGCTCAGGTCTCTCCCTGCCAATAAAATTGTCTAAGACTCCTTATCTCTGGTCATGGCTGTGTGTAAGTACACACACACACATACAAACACAATTATTTGATACAGCATATGCATATAATTATATCTACTGTACACACATATTATAAATAATAATCATACATCTGTATAATGTGTATATGCAATATATTACATATATGTATATAATATGTTATTAATATATACAACACGTGTATATATTGTACATGTAATTATATATGCTATTAATTATAGACACACATTATCATTATACATTACTATATGGACACTCTATTGTATACAGTATATGCACATAATTACATAAATATATTAGATATTACTGTACATGTGATACATATATGATTCATATATGTAATATACTACATATTTGTACGTAATATACCATCTTATATATTATTGTGTACAATATATAATATATAATTAAATATACAACTGTATATATATTTATATGATTATGATAATACGACATGATTATATGGTATGTGATTGCATTTATATTATATGTGATTAATTTATATATTTAATTGCATAAACTACATGGGTTACCTCTTTTTTCTTGCTTTATTGAGATATAACTGGCCTATAACATTGTGTAAATTTAAAGCATGCAACATGTTGATTTGATGCACTCTATATACTGTGAGATGATTACCACCGTAGAGTTATCAAACACCTCCATTACTTGTTAATGACCATTTCTTTTTTGTGGTGAGAATATTTAAGATCTCCTTTCTTAGCAACTTTCAAGAATACAATGCAGTATCATTAATTAACTCTAGTCACTGTGCCCTACATCGGATCCCAGAACTTTATCATCTCATAACTGGAAGTTTGCATGCTTGGCCAACATCTCCTTATTCCCCTGCCCGGCCCCTGGCAATCACTACCCTTCTCTCTGTTTCCATGAGTTCAGTTTTCTTAGATTCTACATAGAATTGCTACCACACAGTATTTGTCATCTCTGTCTGACCTATTTCACTTAGCATAATGGCCTCGGGGTCTACCCATGTTGGAAATCACAGGATAGCCTCATTTCTCATGGCTGAATAATATTCCATTATATATGTATACCACAATTTATTTATCCATCATCGACTGTTGGACACTTAGACTGTTTCTGTATCTTGGCTATTTTGAATAAGGCTGCAATGGGTACAGAGATCCAGATTTCATTTTCATTTTTTTTGGATAGATACCCTATATGGGTTATCTCTGTCCTTCTAAATCTTACCTGTCCTTAAAAACCCCTGACCAAATGTCACTTTTTCTATGAATCATTCCCAGTTTTCCCAGTCCCAGATAGTTTCTTTTTCTGCAAATTTCCATTGCTTTTCCAGTTCCTGACAAAGGTACAAACAGCCTACATATCTCTTCACTAACAGACTGCACACTATTGTTGTCATGGGGTTGTAATTATTGTTGCTGTTGTTGTTGTTTTAATCTTTATGTCCTTTTTTAACCTTGTGCTTAAAAATTTGTTACTTAAATACAAAGCTATTTTAACTGAGGTCTGGATTATCTGTAATAAATTAATATGTTGCCCTCTTACCCTGTTGACATATTTGCATTTCAACAGGAACTTTCTGGAGAAACACAATGCTGAACTTATAAGATTTGAGAGTGGCCATTTAAGGTATGAGGCCAGGCTAGTCATAGTAATTAGGGGCAGGTTTTATTTCTGACTCCAAATCCCATTCCGTGGGTGGAGGCCTCATCTACTTATGTCTGAGACTCGTTTTGCCATTATCCTTAATACAAGGGGATCGAGGTTGAAGAATTGGATTCTTAAGGAAAATACTCCTCTTGGACATTTTCTGTTAGTCTTTCCTATGCACAAACCACTCCCAAACTTAGTGGTTTGAGATGATAATAAGATATTATTTTCCAAGCTATTGTAGTTGGCAAAGCAGTTCCTTTGATAGTTTTGTGTGAGATCACTTGAGCAGCTACATTCATCTAGGGGTCAGCTGGGCCAGAAGGTCCAACGTGGACTCACTCACATGACTGGTGGGTCATAATGGCTCTTGGCCTGGGTACCTTGATTCTCCAATATGTGGTCTTTCATCCTCCAGGAGGCCGGGCCAGCTTCCTGACAATGTCTCTTTATACCCAAGGCTCCAGATTTCATAAATATGAATTCCACAACATTTTATTGTTCAGGGCAAGTCACATGTCAGGCCACGATGGAGAGATGGGGAAACAGATACCACCTCCAATGGGAGGAGACGCAAAGGCTTTGTGGCCCAATGATATTGACCAGACACCTGTGTAGCATCTCTGTGATTCAGACCCAGTAACTGAGGTCACCAGCCCATGCTTTGCAGAAGTCCCCTACTTATTCTCCTTTCAAAGGGACAGAGGAAGAATATGATGTCCTTGAAGACCTAACTCTGCTCAATGGGAGGAGACAAATGATTTCCCTACATGACATTAGACTGAACTGAATGGAATTAACCAATAGTATGATATCATTAAAGACTTCTGTCTTTGCCCAGAGGTAGGAGTTTTTGAGTTGTGCCATATGTGGGGAAGAGCCCTACATTGGCTGACCACCATGTATTTCAGGAAAACTAACCACTGACTTCTAAGTGATGGCTGGAGACTCCCCACATTGCCAAACCATTTTTTTGCGAGTGGTAGTAACTTCCTAAAGATTGAATCTTGAAACCTAAGAATATGAAGTGACTAACAAAGCATCATCATAAAACCATATTTAAAAAATGCCAAGCTTGCCTGAGAGGAAGTTGGGGGAGGAGAGAGGAAAGTTGAACAGTTCCCCCCAATATAGGCTTTTCTCTGCCCTAACAGTTTGTAATAAGAATGAATAAGATGCAGTGAATTCCTTGGTCATACCCCTGTACTCAAACACAAGGGGGCATTTTCTAGAACATTCCTTTGCCCGATTAGGGAGGAGAAATGTGTGAAGATTTCACCCATGGCCTCATTCAACACTCACAACCATGCTCAGAGGAAAGAATTAGCTTTACATAGCTCAGAAAATGGCATGTGAGAGGTTAAGAAATTGTCCACTGTTTCACAGCTAGTAAGAATTGGAACTGGAATTTACTCTCAGTTCCAGGTCTGTCTGAAGCTAGATTCACCACCACCGCCCTGTCTCCCAGGAGGATGTACACAGAAGATCTGCCAGATAGATCATGCCTTGCATAAAGGAATATGAGAAATCAAGGACTTGGAAGAGAGTAATGCATTGGAGGAAGTTTTGGGATGGCCTGGAAGCACGATGTTACTCCATTCCTGTCTTTAGAAGAAAAGTCCAATGAAGAAAGATTATTGAAGTAGAGAGACAGAGAGAGAGAACAAGATCAAGAGCAAGAGAGAGATCAGCTACAACACGAAGATGTGCACTCTGGCCTTCAACAATTCCTTTGTGACCCAGAGCCATGTCCCATTAGCCAAGGGGAGGTTCAAAGCCCTTTCTGGTACGTATTCCAAGGCAGCCTGGGCTTTCCAGCCAAGCATGTGATATAACTAGCATGTGATATAACTAGTTTAGAGAGACCTGGGGGAAAGTTATCATTAATTCTATTCAGTTTAGTCTTGTGTAGAGAAATCATTTATCTTCTTAAGTAAGACCTTGAGCTTTGAAAGGTACTGTCATCCTTTTACTGTATATTCACAAATATCTGAGGACAATCCATTGAGATTTTTTTTTCCTTGTTTCACGTTGGGTGTCCTATCCCCAGCCCATATAGCCCTAGAGGGACCATGACCTCTAAGGGAATGTCTAGTAGCTGCCTGGGGACTGATCTCCAATACTGAAGCCTTGAAAGGGGAAGGGAGATTCTCCCATTGTCCAGTCTGGGGCTGAAGTCCACATTTTGAAAATGGTTATATTTTTTTTGCCTATCCAGTGCATGCTTACGACTGACTCATGATAAGGGTGGTACTGCTCAGCAGCAGGATTACAAGCAGACAGAGTGAGAAAACCCAGAATCCCATAGACTAGGGGCCATAACAATGTGGGATCCTTCTTTAGTGTGATGGAGAGAAGGGAGTTGACACGTACAGATATCACATGTTCTGCTAGTCACATAGGTAGGAGTCTGGAACTAGATTTATTTGCTCAGACAAACAAGAAAGTGGTACATCTCTCATACTCAAGGGTTGTGGGGGCAAATTCACACTCATTATATGTATATTTAAGTATATGCTCTTATGGGGTTTTTGGATTATTTTGTGTTCTTTAGTCTTACTTCTGCTACATTCTTGAAGAGGCCAAGATCCTTCTTATAGTTGCATAACCCTTGTACCCAGTCTCACACTAATGGACATTTGTTGCAACATATTGAAAGCTCATTAAGAGATTCTGAAATTTCCCAACTATTTTAACCAGAGGAACCAACCTAGTAGTGCAGTTAAGGGACTCCCTGATAGTCCGAGCAGCTGACACCTGGCTCTCAAAGCTGCCCTGCACTTAGGATGGCAGGTGTCTTGGCACATTCTGGGCACAAGCCAGTTGACTCACCCCAAAGTCAGCCCTGCCCCTGTGACATCCACGATCACCTGGAGAGATTTTTGTCCAGTGTGAGCCTCTAGAAAATACACTGCCCTGTGAGTAATAACCTCTTCACCCTTTCACTCCAGCTCTCTCTGATGGCCCCAGTCCTCTAGAAGCCAGCACCTGGCCTTGCAGTTTAGGTTTCCTTTCTGGTGGAAGGGTTGTATGCACTAGATTACATTTAGTCCGCTGTATCCTCAGTGTTTTAGTAAGGCAACCTTGGCTCGGCTGCCTTTTTTCATTTATGGGAAGTGGGTGATGGGTGCATGGGTGGGCATGGACAGAACAGACTGCTCTAGTTCTCAGAGACCACGTTTCCGCAGCTGGCATTGGGAAGTCATAACTGTCAAACTGAGCCACTCAAGATGGTACATTCTGCATACTCCAGTGTGAGTGTGAGCGCGTGCGAGCGTGCGAGCGTGTGAGCATGTGTGTGTGTGTGTGTGTGTGTGTGTGTGTGTGTAGGGGAGCTCAGAGTCTGTTCTTCTCTTGCTCTGAAAGTATTTGCTAAGAGGAGATACAGAATTTTAAGAAGGAAGGTGTTTTGGACAAGTTCATCTATGTTGAACTTCAGCATCTCGGCTACTATCAGATTTGGCAACTGGGCTTTCCATTTGGGAAATGAGGACCTAGGACGATTTACTTATAGGCTGTGCACTTAAAAATAGTCGTTCTGTTTTCTAAGCACATTAGTAATATATATTTATTGTGGAAAATTTGGAAGAGCCAAAAAATACAAAGGCAAAATTAAAATCACCTAAAATCACATTATTAATATTTGTGTGTAAGATGAAAGTAAATACTGCATATATACTGTTGGCAAGGTATATGATATGATATGATTATAACATAATATAGAATATTATATGGCATTATATTACTATTTTTCCTATAAAATTGGAAAATATAGGTATATACTATATTATAACTAAAGTGGTATGTAATTTCAAATGCTCTCTTTTTTAAAAGATTTTATTTATTTATTTGACAGAGAGAGAGAGAGCACAAGCAGGGGGAGTGACAGGCAGAGGGAGAGGGAGAAGCAGGCTCCCCTCTGAGTGGGGAGTCTGATGTGGGGCTTGACCCCAGGACGCTGGGAACATGATCTGAGCCAAAGGCTTAATCGACTGAGCCACCCAGGTGCCCCCCAGACTCTCTCAGATGTGAATAATATGAGTAAATATTTAATGGAAGAATAAATGAATGAACTTCTACAATAATGGACAAATGAATGAACAGGTTCATTTTCCACTTGGCAGGGAAGGACTTAACAATCTTTCTGAAAATTTTATTTAAACTACAAGAAATCTGAGAGATTTAGAGCAGCTTTCTCATAAAGGAATGATATTCTACTTTATCCTGACTCTGTCCCTAAGACATGCAAACACATACATATACATGCGCGCGCGCACGCACACACACACACACACACACACACACACACACACACGCACCCATCATTTAAACACTAGTTTTCATTTATCTCACTGTGAACTTGCCCGGAACAGGAAGTCTGGTTCTATAGACTCAACTCTCAAAAATACAAACAATGAAACTCTGGTCTCTCAGTTTCTCTCTCTTCAACTTCCTCTCACTCTCTTTGTCTCTCTCCCCCTCTCCCCCACTCCTCTCTCTTTTACACACACACACACACACACACACACACCAATACCATCACCTTTCTGCAGCACAAACAAATCACTCATGTGGGAAGCCCTTATGTAATTCCAGAGATTTCAACATTGCTTTTGTTGGGCTGAATATTAGGTGTTATCTCCCCTTTTTTTTTTCTTTTTGGCATCATAATCTTTCTCTTCAGAGATAAACTATGATTTAACAAATAAAGCTTCAAATAAAAACTTGCCTGGTTCTTTTGAGGTCAACTACATCTGACTCAAGCAAGTGGTAAATTGCTTTGAGATGTCAGTTGTACTCCTCTGCCTTCCAAATATTGCACAAAGATGAAAAATGGGGGGAAAAAGCAAAAAATATGGGATATTTAAATCAAATCTCATTTCCTTCTCCTCCAGTTTTGTTTAGAGGTTAAGAGCAGGGTTCTGACATCAGAGACCTGACCTGAATCCCGACTTTGCCACGATCAGCCACATGAACTTGAACACTTACCCCTGCTTCTTAACATTCCAGTTTCCTTACTAATAAAATGGCATAATAGGAGTCTTCTTTTATAAAATTATTTTTAGGATTATTCAAGATACTGGATTGCAAGTATTTAGAACAGGGACTTTTTTTTAATTTTATTTTTTATAAACATATAATATATTTTTATCCCCAGGGGTACAGGTCTGTGAATCGCCAGGTTTACACACTTCACAGCACTCACCATAGCACATACCCTCCCCAATGTCCATAATCCCACCCCCCCTCTCCCAACCCCCCTCCCCCCCATCAACCCTCAGTTTGTTTTGTGAGATTAAGAGTCACTTATGGTTTGTCTCCCTCCCAATCCCATCTTGTTTCATTTACTCTTCTCCTACCCCCTTAACCCCCCATGTTGCATCTCCTCTCCCTCATATCAGGGAGATCATATGATAGTTGTCTTTCTCCGATTGACTTATTTCGCTAAGCATGATACCCTCTAGTTCCATCCACGTCGTCGCAAATGGCAAGATTTCATTTCTTTTGATGGCTGCATAGTATTCCATTGTGTATATATACCACATCTTCTTTATCCATTCGTCTGTTGATGGACATCTAGGTTCTTTCCATAATTTGGTTATTGTAGACATTGCTGCTATAAACATTCGGGTGCACGTGCCCCTTCGGATCACTACGTTTGTATCTTTAGGGTAAATACCCAGCAGTGCAATTGCTGGGTCATAGGGTAGTTCTATTTTCAACATTTTGAGGAACCTCCATGCTGTTTTCCAGAGTGGTTGCACCAGCTTGCATTCCCACCAACAGTGTAGGAGGGTTCCCCTTTCTCTGCATCCTCGCCAGCATCTGTCATTTCCTGACTTGATAATTTTAGCCATTCTGACTGGTGTGAGGTGGTATCTCATTGTGGTTTTGATTTGTATTTCCCTGATGCCGAGTGATGTGGAGCACTTTTTCATGTGTCTGTTGGCCATCTGGATGTCTTCTTTGCAGAAATGTCTGTTCATGTCCTCTGCCCATTTCTTGATTGGATTATTTAGAACAGGGACTTTTAAATACTGAGTGTTAAATACTAAGTGATTATAATTCTGCTATTCGTCTTTTCTTAATGTCAGTATTATTGAGCTAGCATTGAACTTGCAACTAAAAAATTATAGAATGAGCCACAAAACTCACTCTAAATTTCCTCCTGAAATACTAATTTAATTTCTTCTTATGAATGTAAAATAAATACAAACATATGTAAAACCCGCAGGGGGATAGTGGGAAGCATTCGGACAATCTCCTGCTTATAAAAGAAATCTAATCTGGTAAAAATAAATGAGTCTGCAATCAGACTTCCCTAGGATTTCTAACTACAACATGTCAGGCTCCATAATGCTGTTTTGTCTCTCGGTTTCAGTACAATGCCCAGATGATAAATTAATGGCCTTCGGAGGCCAATTACCCAGTGGAGCCAATAGCGCTCCAGAGAGTGTCTATAAGAGAAACCCCATTCTGTTGAAGATTCAGTTACAAAGGAGAACGTCAAAGCCAATGAATTATGATACTGTCATGGGATTCGGGCTTAGCACCATGAAACTGATCATCCGTGAGTCACTATTTGGCTCAAGCTTGGGAGCCTCAGGGAGCACTGACAGGACTCGAGAGTGCTCTGGGCTGCTGCGTGCTCAGCCCAAACAGCACGAACCCTGAGACCGGGGCAAGAGAGCCCCAGAGGGATAACATTTCAGGGCTCCCTTCTTTCTGGCATGCTTGGTGTCAGAGCTTGGGAGAACACGGTTTTGAACAATGTTTGGTGCTCGGTGAGATGGGGTAAGGAGGCAGGACAAAAGAGTAGCTTCTCCCTTCCAGAGAGCTTAAACTAGCCATTCCTGAGAGAGACACAGAATCAGGCTTGGGGGCAAGAGGAATCCCCCAGGTCTCCTGAATGTTGACGGGGATGTGAAATGGACCACAGAGTCTGAAGGAAGAGGCTACGGCCAGATGCCACAGTGTTTCCATCACAGGCGCACATTCCGTGGCCTCCTGAAGGTCCGTGACATCCCTCTGAGCCATCTGAGGCCAATGAAAGCACGCTTGCTCTACAGACTCAGCTGAAATTAGACCGACTGTGACAGTACATTTGCCTTGCTCATTTTCTCCTTTATAAATGTGTCTGCTGTCCTCTGGCCATTTTGGTCCACTCTCTCCAGCCTGCCAGAAATGGCTTTCTTTGTCACAGGGACTCTCAAATGTACCTTTGTCAGTGTGACTCTTCCCATAGTGGGCATGATGGAATCCCCTGGCTTCTGTTCCTTTTACAACATAGTTGGTTTATTTGTGAATGGGATGAGCTCATTGCTTGAACTGGAGGACCATTTCTTCATGGACATTCATGTATCTATTAGCACTCTTGCAGCTGTGTTTAATTCTCCACTAGAAGATATCAGATGGGGGCACCTGGGTGGCTCAGTGGGTTAAAGCCTCTGCCTTCGGCTCAGGTCATGATCCCAGGGTCCTGGGATCGAGCCCCTCATTGGGCTCTCTGCTCAACAGGGAGCCTGCTTCCTCCTCTCTCTCTGCCTGCCTCTCTGCCTACTTGTGATCTCTGTCTGTGAAATAAATAAATAAAATCTTAAAAAAAAAAAAAGAAAATATCAGATGGTTCATGCCTTGAAGAAGGATAGTTGGTCAGTCAGATAGAGATCTGGAGAACCTAGCATGAGAGCCACTGATTTCCACCAGGGCTTTCCAGTATACCTTCACAAGTAAGCCCCTAACTTCTCTGGATCTCAGTTTGTGGAGGGAGTTGAGCTGTGTCCCAATTGTCCCTTTAAGTTCAAGTTTTAATCACTGTTCAATATTTTATATATGTGTATATGTGTATATTGTGTATCAAGAAATATACATATCAATATGTATCAACCATGAAATGTATAAATTTTTCTTGATTGTCTTGAGGATTAAAGAGATACGGGTGTAGTGGTCTCTAAGTATAATGCCTAGTGCCTAAGAGTCATCAATACATACATGATGATTGCATTATTATTTTTACATGCATAGGCATGCTTATTGCTCAAGCCAACCCTGACGTTTAAACCCTTAGTGGAGCTCATTCCTGATATGAATATGATAACTGACGGGACAGCTGCTTCCCTTGACCATGTGTAATATTTGGTTTTGTGCTGGGCATTTTGGAGCCTTCCCTTCTGGTCCCACAGAAATGCTGGAACATTGGGACTGGGCGTTTGAGGCAGTTCATGCCCATCACACAGAAGGGTGAGAGCCCCTCTTCCTGCGGGGGCAACCTTGGGAGTGGGTAAGTTCCTGGCAATCTGACTTGCTCCTTGGAATGAGTCTTCCTATGGGACAATGTGTTACATGGTATTTGGTTTCTCAGAGCAGTCCACAAGAGAATCTTGTATGAGTCAGGGAGGAAACACATGGCACATTCAAATTGGGTAATCTGGAAGGGTTTAGTAAGGGGATTGTTTACAAAGATGTGGGCAGGGTGTAGAGAAATCACAAAGGATAGTGTAACAGCCTGGAGAATCGCAATGGGAAGCTTTAGGTGTCATGGCAGGAACAGTTATCGAAACTTGGAGACAGAGGGCTTAGTGGGGAGGGCCACCAGCCTGACCCCTGCAGCAGAGAGACACAACTAGCTTGTGTTACCTGGGCAGGGAGCCAGGGAAGTTGGACATCCCCTTCTCAATGGTGAACCCACCCAGAAGCCAAGGAATCAGGGACCAATTAGTACTGATAATTCAAATTTGCCTTTTGGGGTAGAGCAGAGTGAAGCCGGTAGAGGGAAGATCCTCAGTCATAACATGGTTTTCTAAAAGGTCTCTAGAACCCAACCATCATTGTTCCTGAGGGAAATCGGCAAGCCACAGTTGTAGTATAAAATTTTCTAGAAGCCACATTTTAAAAATGTTTTAAAAAAAGGCAATTAATTTGTATTTATTTTTTTTGTTTCTTTTCAGCGTAACAGTATTCATTGTTTTTGCACCACACCCAGTGCTCCATGCAGTCCGTGCCCTCTCCAATACCCACCACCTGGTTCCCCCAACCTCCCACCCCCGCCCCTTCAAAACCCTCAGATTGTTTTTCAGAGTCCATAGTCTCTCATGGTTCACCTCCCCTTCCAATTTCCCTCAACTCCCTTCTCCTCTCCATCTCCCCTTGTCCTCCATGCTATAAATTTTAATAACATTCTGTCTAGCTTTATAAAAGTACTGTGTTCTGGGGCGCCTGGGTGGCTCAGTGGGTTAAAGCCGCTCCCTTCGGCTCAGGTCATGATCCCAGGGTCCTGGGATCGAGCCCTGCATCGGGCTCTCTGCTCAGCAGGGAGCCTGCTTCCCCTCCTCTCTCTCTGCCTGCCTCTCTGCCTACTTGTGATCTCTGTCTGTCAAATAAATAAATAAAATCTTTAAAAAAAAAAGTACTGCGTTCTAACATACAATCAAGTGAAATTTACTAATAAGGTATTTTCCATTTTTTAAAACAAAGTCTTAAGAATTGGATGTGTATTTAGTACTTACAGCCTATCTTAATTCAATCAGTCACATTTTAAGTGCTGCATAATCCTGGATGGCTGGTAGCTACCATATTGGACAATACAGGCCTAATATATTTTAAATGCATCCTAAATGTCAAATATTATTATTAGCAAGAGCAGGAATTGAGAAGCATGCTTCGTCCTGGCTTTGAGGAGGGAACTGATGGAAGATTTGGAGGTTTGTATCAAATAAAGATCTCATGGTCTTCTCTGCCAGTTTCCCACCTATGCCTTGACATGCCTTGTATGGCCGTCTCATCTATAATTCGAGATTCTGAAAGTCAGAGTGACTGCAGTGATGAGCTCTTTCCGGAGAGCTCTGGGGCTAGGCTGTGGGTGACTTGGAAGACAGGGCTGTGATTTCCTCATCTCCCGGGACTCATCTAGCACTGTCACCCCTGTTCCTGCTACACCCACACCTCCCCACCCAGGGGACCACGTCGTGAGGCTTTGGCTTGCATCACATCCAGAATTCCTACCCACCAAGTTTCTCCCAAGAAGGTGTCTGGTTTCGAGATCTGGGCTGTGTTTTCAAATGACAGTGCAGCATCTTTGGGAGTGACATCATGGCACGAGAGACGGTATTCACTCCAGTGTTGGTACCAGAGGATGGCAGGAGCTCAGAGGCCTGGGTTGTTGGCTGCTCAGCAAAGAGTACTAGGGAAGGCCTCACCTCTCCGCTAAGTTTTTCCGCTAAAGATATAATTAAACCACTGCTGTGTCAATATTTCTAGCATGCCGCCAACCTATTACGCTTGGATGGAAACATTCCCAGGTCTCCAAGCATGGATTCATGGAAAATGGGGTCTGGAGCCGGGATCGACAGGCCATCTGGGAAGGGTCTTCTGGTTGCTCCGTGGTTTCTGATGGTGTGAGCCGGATGGGCTCAGGCTCCATATATAGCTGCCCTGCAGACTAGGAATAAGGGCAGGCCCTGTTTCAAATGCCGCCTTCAGAATGACTTCATGGCCTTTTTCTCCTCCACCAGCTTCTCTCTTCCTCTCAGGAGAGAACGTTCCATGCCCCGGCTGGGGTTGCCACCCTAGAATCATGATTCTTAGCTCCTTCTGCTATTCCAGCGGCTCTTTATAACAACTTTGTAACAGTACGTCTGTCATTTCTCATCCCTTTATAGGCTACAAGGGAGGTGGCACCACTATCCTCATTTGAAATGGTAGAGGAAACAGGAATTGAGAGGGTAAGTAACTTGGTCAAGGTCACTGAGCGCCAGACTTGGGATCTGACTTGACTGTGACACTTTACAAAGTAATAGGAATAATAATAGAAATAATAGTGACCATATATAGTAAGCACCCAATAAAAGGAAGCCATTATGATTATACAAATAAGATAAGTATATAATTGGCATGTTGGCACCTCTCTCTTCCTGCTACTGGGCCAGAAATGCTATCATTATATGGACTTGCTTTGCACGTTAGTAGGTAAAAGCAGATCCCAAGGAAGCAGAGTCTCTTTCAGGTGCTATTAATTCTTGAGCGATGGAAAGCAGACTCTTGAGAGATGAGACAGAGGAGAAGCTTGAGTCAGCAGAGAAAAGGTGGAAGGGAAAGGGGAGGGGCCTTCCGGGTAGGAATGGCTCAGGGATTGATTTCTTCCCTTTAATTTTGCACATGGCCCACGGGCACAGAGACAATGTCCATTCACTGCGCAATCCATGCATCATCCTGCACTCTTCAGATGCCTGGATTTTCTCACCCTCTGCCCTCTGCCACAACTCCACTGATGGGACTACTGTGTACCTAACTGAGCAGACCTAAACCCAGAAATCCTCTGGGACTCCTTTCCTCACCTTACCTTCCATGTGCAATCTATCACCAAGTCCTTTCAAGGGAAGCTCCAAAATCTGTATCTTGACTTTTTCCATGTCTTCCTATCTTCACAGCTACTGTCCTACTCCCAGAAACCACCTTCTCTCAGCTGGACTGGGCCTCTCATTTGGTGCACCTGCTTCCAGCCTTATTTTTCCCTTCATTCTTTATATGTAATGTTCTCAAAGTCCATCCATGGTTTGCAAATGGCAGGATTTCCTTCTTTCTTTCCTGTATTTCCAGCATATTCTGCTGTATATGCATGCCACATCTTTATCCATTCATCCAGTGATGGACACTTAGAGGTTGCCATCTCTTGGTTATTGTGAATGAAGTTGCAACGAACATGGCCATCTGTCTTTTTGACATCCTGTTTTCATCTCCTTTGGATGTATCAAGAAATGGGATATCTGGATCTTATCCTAGTTCCATTTTTAATCTATTGATGGAATGTGAATTTATTCAGTCACCATGGACAATAGTATGGATATGCCCCCAACATGTATATATAGAAACCTGAACACTTTGACCTTGGGTTTACCTTTCCCTCCTCTTAGTCCTTTCATACTTAACCTCTCTAAATATCAAACTGGCTTAACTAGGGTTAGTTTTGATTCACCTAATTGTTTTTCACTCTCTTGGTAAGTTCCCATTTTTATTCTCTTCTTCTCAGAATACTGGTTGTCAGCTATCGTGCTCCTTCTGGGGTCCAGGAGGTGGAGTAAGTGGCCTTCCCCATGGCCCATTTGGGGTGGGGGAGCATCAGTAAGACAGTAGGAAATTTCCGTACCACCTGGCTGATCTCCTCCTCACAGCTGTTTTGCCTGGTGTGCTAAATGATTTGATTTCCTATTCTGTCTTGAGTTGCACATCAGGGCCCTTCTGGTATGACAAGGTCTTAGGCACAGGGTTAGCAAGAAGAGAGAGGGGAAAGAAGTGAGGAAGAATTAGATAAAGACACATATGTCAGTATGCATAAAGATCTAAAAGGATCCAGCCAAGAGATTAATAGTAATCATCTTTGGGTGGTGGAAATATGGGTACTTGAATTTTTTCTTTAAACATTGGTAAGAAAAAATATACTTTTTTTGGATAAAGAAACTGTGTACCTGTTATCAAGAGAATGAAAGAGGGTAGAGACAGAGGGGTGACCCCTAGCGGGTAGTTGATCTTGAGTACAAAGGACCCTAATGAATAAGACATGTTTGCTGAGTCCCTACGGGCCAGGTACCACCTGCTAGCTGCCAGGTCTGTGAGGAGGACCCAAAACATACCAAAAAAATACATGACAAAATATCGACGGAAGTACTACCTTAAGTGAACGAAAAGAAGCAAACATGCTTTTACCTTTAAAACAGCTTTGTTGTTCCATGAACATAAGCATATCACCACCAGGGACAGTGTGAGAACCAGCTGGCATATGGGCAGGTCTGTACCACCATTTTGCAAACAGACACACCCAAGTTTGGAAGTTCTGTATTCACCCAAGGGAAACGACATCAGGCAAGTCTCATGGCAAACTGATGCTTCTCTACCCTTGGGTCATGGTCTATTACTCATTACCTGAGTTTGGTTTCAAAGTGTTTTTTGAACGACCTGCTAGTTCTGCCTTCTACCCACCATCCACACGACCACCACCCAGTTCCACAGAAGGACACTCATGAACAATAGTGGTGCTTGTGTCTCCTTTGTTCTTTCCACAGAAGACATTGCAGATCCTGGACCATGTAATCTCCTCTCTTCCATCTGCTTTTGACAAATGTCAATATAGAGCAAGAGGAGATTTATCTCTGATACATTTCAGTAGGCTCCTTCCACCATGCCTCTGTGTTTGTTCCTAGAAAGGTATCCCATGCACCTCCCTGTAAGTCTCCTGTCAGCCATGGCTCTCCATTTGTCCTTCTGTCCTGTCATTGGGAACAAGAGAAGGCAGCCAGGGGAACCCGTGAGTTTGCTCATTTATTTTTCAGCACTACTTATTATTACTGCCGGTGGGCAAAAGGCAAGATCAATGACTGACAGTAGATGCAGAAACATATTTTTAAAAACTTAATGTTCCACATTACAAATTACTTTTGGAAGTTGCAACATCACGACATCATTGTCATGACAATCAGAAGTATTCCCATTAACAACTACAACAAAAGCAGAGAGTAAAACCAAGCATTTGTATTCTCTAAGAATACAATAAACTATTTTTTCTCTCCCTGTGTTCTGCTCCTTCTTGTTAACCCTACAATGAGAGCCCTGAGTGTATGATTCACTCTCTCCTCTGGATGATGTTGTCCCAGATTAGCAGAAAGTCCCCTCTTCTTATTTATTTATTTATTTTTCTTCAGGTTCTCGGGATGCCTCTTCCTCTTCCCAAGAATGTTCTCTGCACATTCAAGGTGCAATGATTTCAGGTCAACTTGGTTATTCTCATTTTCAGTTTAGGAGGCATCTGTGGTAGGGGCTGCATCAGATACTGAGTAGAAGTGTGACATGCAGACAGGAGTGAGGGGACTGTCTGGTTCTTGGAAGGTCTTTCTAATTAGGTAAGTAATACACATGAGCTGTAAAACAAAACAAGAAGCACATAAATAGATAAGACAATAAACCTATAAATAAAGGTAAATACACCAAAGAAAGAGAAAACATACAACTTCCAACTAGCAATATAGCCCCTATTAAATTTTTTGGTCACTCTTTTGAAAGGTCCTTATTGTAATGCTCAGGACATGGATCCAAGTTTCCTGGATTTGAATCCTACTTTTACTACTTAACAGCTTGTGACCCTGGTCCAGTTCCTTGACTCAGTGTTCTTATCTATAAAGTAGAGATAATGCCAGGACCTCTGCAATGGGGCTATCATGATAAGAAATGAATTAGTATTTGGAGAGTACATGTAACAATAGTTGTCTGGAAGTAAGTACTACTTTAGTGCTTGTCAAGGAAGTAATCAATGAATTAATAAACTTATCCAGAAAGGCTCTGTGTACATGAATGGAGTCCCACCAATCCTGAGGCTCTGTGCTCTGCTTTTCAGTGCGCGCCAGTGGCCTTCAGATCTCCTGCCAGATCAAATTAGCTGCATTGGCTTTTAAGGGACAGTGTATTGTTTTACTTCATGGAATACCATAACTTCAGTGTCTCCTCCTTTGTGCTATGATACACACTGGTGCAGTGGTCCTCCAGATACAAATGTCTTTTCATAATTTTCTGACTATACCCTTAGGGGGCAGTCCCAGAAGTGCAATTGCTGAACTTGAAATTTTATGTTTTGTTGCATAATGTCAAATTGCTTTCTGCAAAAATCACATAGTGTACATTCCCAGAAACAATGCTGGAAAGTACCTGTTTTCTGCTTCTTCCCCACTGTAAATATTGTTAATCATTTAAAAATTTCCATTGTGTTCTATAGGAACACCATCAGCATTGTGTTCTGCAATACAGTTGATGTCCTTCTCGTTGATTGCTTTGTACTTTGCCTTCTATGACTTGTCTATTCACATGTGCACATTTTTCTATTAGGGTGCATGTCAGTTGAAGTCCCGAGTTGCAAGCCATAGAAACCATGTTAAGCAGATGGAGAATTGATTTTTTTAGGGTATCAGGTGGCTCATGTAACTGACAGGAAGGCTGAAAAATGAGGCTCTGAAAATAAGCTAGAACAAAGGGAGGACAGGATACAGAAACCACAGCCTAGGTCATGGGGGAGAGTAGTGGCAGATTGGGCTGTCATCAGAGGACACATTGCCTCCCTCGATGCACTGCTTCCGAGGTCACCGGACTCGCAAACTGCCCAGTCAAGGAAAAGGCAAAGACCCACTGTGGGATGCCTGTCTTCTCCTCATTGTGCCTTATACATTTGGGATATTAATCCTTTGCTTGTCTTTTGTTTTGGAAACACTTTTCCCTCAATTTGTATTTACCTTTTAACTTTGTTCAGTGTTTTGCGCCACACCGAAATTTTAAATTTTCTTTGGACAATTGTAAATATTTTCAGGTGTTCATGTTCTCATGGCAGTCTCCTAAATTCTTCCTTACAGAGTCCTCCATAACATCAGATTGGGGTTATCTGTGGGAGAATGTTGAAGTAATGATCCCCGATTTACTCATGTCTCATTGTGTCCATACTCTCGGCTAGTCCCATCCCAGATTAATCAGAACTTGCTTGTATGAGTCGCTTCAGCCCATAGGACAATTCAGATACAATCGACCTGTGATTCAAGCAGAGGTTTGACAAGTGTTCGCACACTGGGGGCTGTCCTCTTGGAGCTCCGCAACCACTACAGCACAGAAGGGAAAGACCTGGGCTAGCTTCCTGGGTGATATGAAACCCCTCTAGTGCCAGCAGAGGTCATCTAAGGCAGCCCAAACCAGAGCTGCTCAGCCCACCCATGAAATTGTGAAGAATTGCCAATGTGTTTTGTGTTGGTCTTAGCCTATTAATAGTGATGTTGTGGACACTCACCTGGGCCTGTGGTGAACCCCCACAGAAATTCCCCTTTTCAGGGCCAGTGTTGCAGCTAGACTGGCCCTTGTGGTTCTTACTACGATTGCAAGAGACACCTCAGCAGCAACCAGCAAAATTTTGTAAAGCAAAAAACAAAAAACAACAACCAAGGTTTATTACACATAGGGTCATGGAGAGTACATGACATGACTGGGGCCATACAACAAGGTTGTGGGTAAACAGCGAAAACATGGGCCTGAAATTCTGCTTTTATTGGCGTTGAGCATGGGACTATCTAGGCTTTTGTGGGTTCACTCTTTGTTGGTGAATTTATTTATTTATTTATTTTTTAAAGATTTTATTTATTTATTTGACAGACAGAGATCACAAGTAAGCAGAGAGGCAGGCAGAGAGAGAGGAAGGGAAGCAGGCTCCCCACTGAGCAGAGAGCCCAACACGGGGCTCGATCCCAGGATCCTGGAATCATGACCTGAGCCGAAGGCAGAGGCTTTAACCCACTGAGCCACCCAGGCGCCCCTGTTGGTGAATTTAAAACATAAGGGTAAGAATTAGAGCATGGGAGGGTAAAAATAAGTGGTCAAATGGTCAGTTATATGTCAACCAGAAATCTCTAAAACAGGGGTGGCATGGCTTGGCTTTTTATCTAGTCTTGTGGCTGGCAGTGCGTTTATTGGAGATAGCTGTCTTTGAAGGGGATGGCTTGACAATCGAAAGGTTCATATCAGGCACTTGCATTATAATTAAAAAAGCCAATGTTAGTCACTTACACTACAAAATATTGGATATTTCAAGCCACTAAATTTTCAGGTGACTTGTTACGCATCATGTGCTAAGTGATTCACTGAATATCCATGTAACTCCTTTAAAAATCCTATTAATTCTATTATTTGTTTCCCACCTATAGCTTCCTAAACTATATAGCCTACAGGAGAGAGTAACTCAGGACCTAGAAGAACTCACGGGTAATTCAATGTACTCTACAATAAACTTTCAATGACATTCATTTCCTGAAAGCTCTTCTTAAGAGAAGGCCACTGGGGACATGTGAGTGTCTCAGTTGCTCAAGTGTATAACTCTTGGTTTCAGCTCAAGTCATGAGCTCAGGGTTGTGAGCTCAAGCCCCATGCTGAGCTCCACAATCAGTGGGGAGTCTGCTCGAGATTCTCTCTTCCTTTCCCTCTGCCCCTTCCCCTGCTCATGTGTGCTTACTCTCTCTCTAATATAAATAAATAAAATCTTAGACATCTCGGTGATTTTCCATCAAACTTAAGAAAAAAAAAGAGAGAGAGAGAAAGAAGGCCACTGAGATAGGTCCTCTCCTGTTGACTTGAGGAATATTTACTTTAGGTAATCCAAATGGTTGGATATTCCCTCCCACTTCTATTTTGGCAAAAGACAGAATAAAAAATATCCCCTTTTCTTCACTGAGAGGGTTTCCCTGGTTGTAGAATTTCCCTGGCTTTCCAAATCTTTTCCCAGTTATTTCTTCACCCAAGATACACTTGAATTTAACCTCTAGATTGACAAGTATCTATCACTGATCCTTCTCATTATTTAAAGTTTTCTTTGATAAAATCTGAGGGCTCTATGCATGGGGACATTGGGCTCATCATTTACTTAGCCCACCATTTTGTCAGCAGAAACATAGAGGAGAGAAGGTGGGTGTCATTCTAGCTGACTTCTTTCACATCAGTCCTGAACCAACATATCTCAGATTGCAGGGTTGGGAAAATGCCTTTTGGTAAAATCATAGAGTGGTAAATATTAAGGGACCTTTGTGTCCATACAACCTAGTCTCTTTGCTCAAGGATGCAGACTTTGCTCAAGGATGCAGACTTCTTAGGGACAGAGCTAGGGTTAAAATACTTAACCCTATTTCCTCTACTGGCTACATATCAACTACTTAGTGTGGACACACTGGCAGTTCTCAATGCTCAGTCTTGGCTCCTCTTCTCACTCTGTGCCTCATACCAGGTGAATTTATTCATTCCCAGATATATAAATTATGTCTACAACTTCCAAATTTATATCTGTAAACTCCAGACTCATGTATCTAACTGCCTACTCACGATCTCTCTTTGGATAACTTGCAGATATAGCCAAATTAATGGGTCTAAAACAAAACTTGCAGTCATCCAACTGGTCTACCTCCTCCAACTCCACATCACTAATTTCACCAGTCTGCTAGTATTGCTTATGTAGACTACCCCAACTGTTCCTGTAGACTGTTCCAACAGTTCCTGAATTATTTTCTTTCTTCTCTGCACCAACACCCCCAACCCATTCTCCGCACAACATCCGGAATAATCTAATTATGTAAACTGGACCCTCTCATCATTACCAGTTATGACCCTTTCCAGTTGCGCATGGAGTAAAATCCAAAATCCTCCTTATGGCTAGAAAGCCCCACCTGCCTCCAGCTGCCCTTCGTCTGTCACCCTTGGTCTTCCAGGTTCAGCCACACCAGCCTTTTAGTTTTTCAGTGGGTTAAATTTTCCCTGCATCTGGGTCTCTGGCTGTGCTATTCTTCTACTTGGAACCTCTCTCGGCGCTCCATTTCATACCCCAGGTCTCCATACTTACATGTAGCATCTGCCGATGGGCCTTTTCTGATGACTTGCCATGTTCTTTTCACTACATTTATTGCAACTTGTAATTCTTTCATTAGTATGTCCTTCTGCTCTAACTCTTTTATTGTCACTAATCTCTGAATACTCCAAGAGCAAAGCCAATTCAGCCTTGCTTCCTGTAGGATATTTGCTAAATGAAAATTTGAAATCTTGTGAATCCTCAACATGGGCTTATTATTTCAGAGTTAAACTCAGACCTTCTCAGCCAGAGGTTTTTCTTCTCTGACTAGATCCCTAAAGACAAAATTATTCCTTTTTCTTATCTAGAATTCTGCTTCCCTTTTATATTTACAGGAATTGGAGGGCTCCTTTGTTAAGTGTTATGCTGTTGGCTTACTTAGTATTTTTTTTTTTAAAACAGGAGAAAAAAAAAAACAAAGTTTCATTACATGCTCACAAAGGGCCAGTGATGAAATTGAGACAAAAATGACCAATGGGGGCAGCTTTTGTACCTTTTAGACAATGAAGTAGAAATCTTTGATATTTTACAGGACAATTATGTTTTCTATGTTTGGGAGCTACCATTAGTAAGGAATTCTAACAATGATTGGATCTGGGGTGGTGAATTAGTAAAAGTAACAAGATTTGTTTACACAGAATTGTTGGTCCTAAATTCCCTATCTTTGACAATAAGGATATCTCTCTATCTCCTGGTATGTGAGGTGGTGTCTTTCTTATGGGAGATTTATTTCCTTCTTTCTGGAGACAAAGGGAGGTCTTCCTGTTCTTGCACTGGCCATTTCTTAAGTAACTCAATTCAAATATTCAAGATGCATCTCTGGAACTTTTTGTGGTGCAGATGATTTATAAACTGCAAAGACCCACAGATGCCCAACCCCATCTTTTAAAAATAGCCATCCATTCTTTCACCTCCTTCTATGTTCATTGCTTTGGAGAATCCCAATTCAGGGAGGGAAATTAGACACATTATTTCCCAATGCTCTGAGACTCATGGTCCTTAATGAATGACACAACCCTTCACTCTCATAGGAATAATTCAGATAAATGTATCAGAATGGAACAATGCCACAAGAGAAAGAGGGGCTTGAGAATCCACTGAAAAAATCCATTTGCTGGTCAGAAATAAGCGACTTATGTCACTATGTCACTTATGTCTATAGCCCAGAAGGTGATAACATGGAGGCTGTAGGGTTTATAGGAAAACCTGATTCTGTACTGACCTCATCATCTGCTTGGGTAAATTCCAACCTGGAGTTGCTTTCTTTACTTTATACATTTCACATGAGTCCTTCTAGGGGTGTTGTGAGCCAGAGAGGCCCAAATATAAGCATTCTTCAAATGGACATCATTTTCAAAAGTGAAAAAGCAAAAAAACAAAAAACAATCCCCGAGTCTCTGAAAGCAGGGTTCTCTGGTATGCTTTTGAATATAGGAGCACAGCCTGAATATTCCTTGAAGAATTTCCCAGGTGTGTGACTGTTAAGCCAAAAGGAAGGGAAAAATCAGAAAGCCCAGTGTCTACACAGGGGATGACCGGGTATTTTACCGTGAAAGCCCACTTCCATCATCCATGCCAAGTTCGCCATCTGAGACCTTTCTTTCTTTCTTTCTTTCTTTCAAAGATTTATTTATTTGACAGAAAGAGAGGTCACAAGTAGGCAGAGAAGCAGGCAGAGAGAGAGGGGGAAGCTGGCTCCCTGCTGAGCAGAGAGCACGACGTGGGTCTTCATCCCAGGACCCTGAGATCATGACCTGAGCTGAAGGCAGAGGCTTAACCCACTGAGCCACCCAGGTGCCTGTCTGAGACTTTCTTAAACTTTTTCATATTTACAGGATACAAACGGTATTGGTTCCATCTTCCACTCTCTTCCATACAGTACCTACAGCAGTCACTATCAAGCACTTATAAACACTTCTCTTTGACACGCCTTAAAAAGTAGGAAAAAACCTTTATGAAAGCCCAGTCAATGTCTTCTTTGCTCAGAAAACAGGTGACCTAAATCTGGCTCCGTCTGCTGCCTTGCACAAGAAACCCAGGCCCATCTGTCCTATCTTAATGCAAAAAAGCAGTTTTAAACCCGAGCTGCCACTGGCAGGAGAGAGCAGACCAATTGCCTGCACTACCCGGTTTCACCTTAGCCTTTGCTGAAGTTGGCGCAGGTTCAGCGTCTACACGGATGCCACACACCTGCAGCCTGGGCTCGGCAAGTCCCTGGGTTCCCAGGCAGCCCTGAGCTGGAGACATAGAGAATAAACACGGCTTCCCAGCAAGCCTCCCCCACCCCGCCCGGGGGCCAGGCCTTCCTCTTCCTCTGCTTTCTCACCAGCTGGAGCCTTTGGAGGATGGCCATCTTTGCCTCTTCCCACCACAGGGAGTGGTGGCTTGGGGACCCAAGGGACTTGGCCTCTGGTTTGCATCTGTCTCCCAGAGAAGGAGGGCTTACACAGGCCAGTTTTGAGAGGATTTGGAGCTGGTGATCAGCGAGGTGTCTTGAAGCTGGTGGAGCCAACTGTGCTGACTTAGTCAGTGAGCCTGGCTTTCCTTTTGTTCACTTAAGGAAAATAATGTCAGAGCGCAGGATGGGCCCCCAGCGGGAGGGCGGACACCAAGGAGACAACTCATTAGCACATGCTCTGCTGAACCTCAGCTGTTCTCTCCAGTGACATCGGTGTGACAGGGAGCTATTTGTTCAGGTGACGGGGCTTAGTGGGCTTCAGGCCAGGATCCCCAACCCCCCATCCCCTGGGAACCCCCCTTCCAGCCCTGAAAAACACTAGAGTCTCCACACTGGTTTAATCCTGTATCCTCTCAACCTGCAAAAATCTAACCAACTTCTTTCAATTACACTTAGAGGTTTGGACGGTCAGAGCGCCCTCCTTCAGCGATGCTGGGCGCCAGGAACGCATGGGCTGGACTGAAAAGCTGAGTTGGGAGGTCACCACCGCAGGACCTTTCTCCATGTGGTCGTCACCTGGTAGGGTGGAGTCTGCTCATGACAACAGGGTGATCTTGGGTTAGAGAGGCTAGTCTCCAGGGGGCTAACACCCATATGTATTTTCAACTAATTTTATCAACGAATTTACTGGATTATCTATCCTTCCTTA
Source organism: Enhydra lutris kenyoni (assembly GCF_002288905.1). NCBI lineage: Eukaryota > Metazoa > Chordata > Mammalia > Carnivora > Mustelidae > Enhydra > Enhydra lutris. The sequence continues at coordinate 24,925,760 of NW_019154117.1, forward strand.
GGCCCCTTAGGGGCTCAGGGATGTTTGAGGTTTTGAATTTCCAGTGTTTAAGGGTCCCAGTATTTGAAAATAGAAACACTAAATGAGTCTTAAAAAAAAAAAAAGAAAAAAAAAACCACTTATGTTTTAAATATTAGTCTACTTGGAGTTTTTCCAGAATCGTATGATATCCCTTGTGAGAAATGGCAACATGTTAAGACAAAGTGGGAGGCCCTGAGAATGGGAAGTTGGGCCAAGCCGCTACTGGGTCTTCAGCGTCATACTCTCTGCCCCTCCCCTGTAGGCTGTGGCCCCCGGTCTAGACTCTATGTTGAAATGCTGGGCACTTCCATATCACCCAACTGAGGGGGGTGCCTTGGTGGTCTGGAAACTCAAACAGGCCTCTTAGCAAGTAATTTGGGCTTTACTATTAAGGTTGATGACTTCTTTGTTAAGTTTTTGTGATGCATTCTGAATAAAAGGCTGTAGGCGGAAATGGTTTGTGTCATTTCTGGGCTGAAGTGTGAAAGAGTCAGAACATGGCCCTTTTTGGATCTCTCCTTCCTATAGGGCCAGGAGATGTTTTAAGTAGTAGAGCCTGGTTCCCACAGAGTTAAAACTTCCTCTTTGCCATGTACTTGAACATAGAGCCAAGCAAGAAAGAAACTTTTGGATGTAAAGCCATTGAGATGTTGGAGCTCATTTTTTAAATTATTGCATAGCTTCAACTATTCTAATACAACATACTTTAAATAAATTTTATTTAAACCATTGGATTTTAAAATATTTAAAATACTCTTACGTAGGCATATTATCGTATGTGTGTAATATACGCGATTACAAACTTTTGGCACATAAATTTTTCACGTGCAACAAACAAAATGAACCACGAATTAGCATCTCTTTTTGTTTTTCTTGTCTTTTTGTTTTTGCATCTACTAAGCACCCGATGCTAAGACTGTTACCCAGGATAGGCACTGTGATTAGGAGTCTATAAGTCAAATTTTCTCCGTAGTGATTACAGCCTGATAAAGGCTGTGGTCTCAGGAAATTCAGTAGAGTGGGAAGAGGGCCAGGAATAGGAATGAGGAGATTTAGAAGCCACAAGATATTTAGGACCACTCTGTGACCTCTGTCACCACTCTGGTCTGTCCCCTTCGGAACTGCGGTGGCTGTGGAGATCTGTCTTTCATCCCGCTTACACCCCGTCTTACATTATCTTTCCATTCATTCCACAAAGATCTGCTGAGTCTGGGACGGGATCTCAAGTCAGGAGATGGGAACTCAGAGCCCTAACCCAGCCCTTAACAACCTCAGTCTAGTGAAAAGTTCCCTGCTGTCTACTCTACTCCTAGTTGCTGGGTTTGCACCTGCCTGGTGGGGAAGGCGTATGTCTTTCATTTCCCATTTGTCTTCCACATGCCCTGGTGGAATGGGGGCAGGGTGGACCCTATTGCTCAGAGCATTGTTACAATGTTTCTGCTGGGCACAGTCAGCTGGATCTTTATTAAAATCCATTCCCAAACCAGAATAGTCCTGGTTTTAGTTCAGATCTGTTTTTCCATCCTCGATTACTATGGTCTGCTTTGAGCTGCTTCACACTATGTAATTCTGGCAGAGTCTCTTACATTTTCCATCCCTGAAACTTACTCAAGAACAGCCAGGTTTTGTGTTCGAGAGCGAACAACTGTACAAACTTGTATATTTGGGGAGGGAGTAAAGGCTGCGAGGGGGGAAACCCCACCAGAAGTCTGCCCCGTCCACGACTGTGCCCTCGTCGAGCGTCCTTCACAAGAAGGGTGGCATTTCACAGGAAGACCATCTCAAGCATCCCCCTTTTCTCCATTTCTGACATTCAACTTGAAATGTTCTCTTTCCATATACAAGTCAAAGCAAGACTTTTCCAAGTGTCAGCTTCACAAGCTGAAGCTAGTTCTTGGCAGTGAAGTAGGTTCCCTTTTGCCCCTGGCGGAGTATTAGTAACCGAAGCACAGCTAGCCGACCAGAGCTGCATCAATGGACTGGGGCCCCAGGTGCGAAAGAGCTCCTTGGTCCCAGCCTGCCCAATTCTCTCAAGATATCTGCCCCTGATCCAGAGGGGGTCAGGGTGCGCAGTCAAGGATGAGAGAGCTGCATCTGTTTGTTTTTTTTGTTTGTTTTTTTTTTTTTTTAGCTTTTGAAGGGCAAAGGGCCAGCCTGTCTCTCTGCAGCTAGATGAGCTGTACCGGCTGTAGGCAAACAACCAGCATTTGTCAGTAAGCTGCTCCGACAAGATGCAGAAGACAGAGCCCAAGCTGAGGAGGGCGGCTCAGGAGCGCATGGTGCCAAGCCCCCTCAAATAATCTTTTGCAAACTCAACAGTAATCAATGCCACCCCCGGGCACCAAATGAGCCCACAGAAACCTCTTGCACCTTTGGCTAAATGTGACTGCAGACTAGCATTTGTGGAGAGTATCTGTTGTCTCCAGGCAGGCCAGATTGCCGAATACAAAAGTGAGTCTTTTGATAGTGATAAATAATGTGACTCATGATTCCCCCCCATAGAAATGGTGCAAACCCTTAATTATCAGGACACTTTCTCAGGGGCCATTAGAATACGCGCTGAATTGAGTTACCTTCACCTTTGCCAACACTTTTGTCACACGATGCGGTAAGCTGCCCTTAGAAGTCTTTGCTTTTGTTTGTAAACCATCAGTTCAAACTGCACAAAGGTTTCCAGGAATTAAAAAAGAGAAACAGCCCAGAAAAAATTACATAGAGTAAGATTCCCGAAGTAGGTTTTCTTCCCTCTGCCTCCCTCCCCAGCGAACAGGTCACAGGATTGCAATTCTAAACAATCTCACAATTAATTCTCGAGCTATGCAGTCCAATTAGAACAAATGCTTTATTTCTCGTTTAATTAGAGATGAGTGCACGCCCGTGAGCTTATTTGTGTAAAGTAAGTGCTCACTGAACAAGGTTTGGATCAGGCTCAGCTTGTTAGAAATGCCCTGAAAAGGCTGCTTTCTCTCACTGTCTCTGGCCACTTTAACCCCTTCCATGCCCAGAATGAACTTGAAAGAGCTGATGCGTTGGCTGGAATTGTTGGGTAAGAAGCCCATCCTCTCAGCTCCGCACACCTAGCATCTTCCTGACCTTCTGCACCCACTGCAGGTGGGACATCCGGCTCATGTCTCTTGGAGGCTGCGCTGTTGTAGCCAGAACAGACTGGAGTGACATGTGGTCTTGAATGTCTCACTAAGCAGACTGGGAGCCCTGAGCCAGCAGTGGCTCTCAGACCCACACCCCAGACTTGTGAAAATCTGCATTTTAACAAAGATCCTCAGGTGTTTTTGTGTACACTTAACAATGTGAGGACCACACTGGACTGAAGGCAGCAAATGACTTTAATTTAAAAGACAAAGGACACTTGGGAACCTCCAGAATGCCTCTTCCTTTGAAGAGAAACAGCCTGGAGCTCGCTATCTCTCTGCAGCAGGGGTGACTGCCACTTTGACCCCCTTCACCACCAAACTCTCCACTAAAGACTCAAATGTGTCTCCATCCTCTAGTGAGCAACCCTGACTGAAAGGCCCCGGGTCATGAGCCCCTCCCCACATCTGTGCCTTGGCCTCTTACCTACCCCTTCAGCTCTGCTGGGTCTCTGGTCTCTGCTATAGGGAGAGAGAGGGTTCTTGCCCTGGTGGGGGTCCCTGTCTCATGGACTGATGCTGGTGGGAGAGGATAAGGGGTAACAGTCACAGGACCTCCAATCCTAAAACGAGATATATCCACCACTAGATCCAGTGGCGGAAAGGCCACAGGGGGACCCTGTTTCCATGGGGAAGGCTCCATTACGTAGTATCTCACATGACATGTGCCAAGAAGCAACTTCCAAGACCATCATGCATTAAAGAGAACTTAACTTGCCAAGCATGTAAATGCCACTGTGCTTTAGTTTTCTGCTCAGCAAGAGTTTGTCCATTGTTTTCTTACTTATTCCATCAGAAAGTAGAACTCAGGTATAACAAGGTAGCAACATGAAGACAGTTACCAACAGGTCTGCGGACCTCTCTACTCCCTCCCGTTGTTCAGACCTCGCACCTTCCTCAAAGAGCCTGGGCTGAGGAGACGTTGATCTGCTCTTGCTTCACCATATGGTGCCTGGAATGGGGTCGAGCAGCTAGTAGCAGGTTTTAAACATCTATTCTTCCATTTTAGACATAGGGACTAATGTCATTGTTAATGAGGGGATATTGAAGGAGCCCAGACTAGCAGGTAAGTCATTACCAATGAATCTTGTAGCTGGCCCTGGTCTGAACGGGTGTCCTGCTCACTGCCTTGGCCCTAGCGATGGACCTAGCGACCTGCAACCCTCACCACGTCATCTCCATGCTGGGGAAAGACCACAGGCATCTGCACAGCCTTGGCTACTCCTCTCCAGCCCTCAGCTCCAGCCCATGAAATGCCCTGGCTCTCCCATTCCTGCTCTCTTTACCTTTTGCTGGTGAAGCAGAAACCTGAAGGAAGACCTGGGAGGGGAACGAGGAATGACGCATTGCTCCATCTCAGTACGTGCGATTTCCCTGGACCATGACGATCATGAGGTGCATTAGCTCAACATCATCATCATCGGTTGGAGTGGAATGATGGAAGGAGATGTGAGGGAGGCAGGCTCAGCTGGGGTGAGACTGCATCTGGGAAAGATAAGAGGGAGGAGCTGGAATCAAGTAACCATGTAGCTTGGTTTGGGGAGCTGGGATCACGTAACCATGCAGTTTGCTGGAAACCTTGAACATGATTCTGAAAAGTTCAACTGGAGTTTTAAATATGAGTTTTCAAATAATTTTGCTGATTTTTAAAAAATCACATAAGCAAAATATGTTCAATGTTTAAGAAATTAGAATTTGAAATGATCAATCATTGCTTATCAATCTTCCGCTTTTAAACACTTTGTTATATTCTATCCTCCTACTTTTTATGCAGATAGAGATATAAACACATAGAGGTCTCTAGATTTAAATATATATAAAACAGAATCACAGTACACGTACAAATGATCTTCTACAATAGCATTTTCAGTAACTGTATAGTTTTATATCAGTGCATATATTACAGTTTTCTGAAGCTAATTTGCTATAAATTATTTTTGTGCATTTAGGTTATTTCCTCGTCTACATCTGTTCACCTGCCTACCATCTATATCTATCACCTTTTTATGTTTTATTATCTTCAACAATATTAAGCTACATAGTTATAGTTAAATCTTTGCTCATATCTTTAATAATCTCCTCAGAATAAGCACCTAAATATATCATTCCTTGGTTAAGGGAATCTGTATTTTATAAATTTTGAATCTTATTGCCAAATTGTCTTCCAGAAAGCTTATACCAGTTTTTACTCTCTTGTGAGAAATACTTTTATCACTCTAGCCAATGGTTTTTTTTTTGGGGGGGGGAATCCCTTTGGATTTTGGGGCCAATGATCAGAGTTAACATCTACCATAGTTCTACCCAGAATAGCTCTTGGGCTCTCCTTCAGTGACAGAAAAGATAAAATAAGAGACTTGAGCTTGATGTGGTTCTGCTGAGTGAGCCATAGCCACAGGAAGCAAGGAAAAGCACAAAAGTATGGCAGATTCAGAAAGGGAATCAACTGAAGGAGGAAAACCAACCTGACTAATCAACTAGATTTCTGTGGCTCCAGAGCGGAAGAAATGAAAATGAGCATAACTAAAAAAAAAAAAAAAAAATAAGGTGGGGGGAGGGAAACTTTCAAGGAGACACATTCACAGAGACCCCTAGAAAGAAACTTTTAGCTAATATACACACATTTTTCAAAATAAGACATTTAATGGAAGAATTGATAAAGGGAATAGTCACTGCTGATCTCTTAATTAAAGATCTTATTAAGGAAATATGCAAGAGAGAGAGAATAATGAGTAAAGTTATGAGATTTAGAGAATTAAGATGTTATATGAAATGTTAAGGAATTGCAATAGGAAAAAAAGAATAGAGGGAGAAGTTATAAATAAGTAAACGGAAACATTTTGAACTAAAGAAAACTTCAATTTTGAAGTTGAAAGGCTTCAGCAAATGTCATGTAAGATTAATGATAGTATTAATAATAATAATACCAGTAAAACAGACCTGACCAGAGCTGGTCAATAGAGCTTTCCGAAGTGATGGAAATGCTCTGTGCTGGGCAGCATGGTGGTCACTAGCCACACAGAGCTCTGGAGCATGTGGAATGTGGATAGGATTGCCAAGGAACTGACTTTTAAATTTTATTTAATTTTATTTAACGAACATTTTCACTTCATTAGTCCAATGTTAGTGACTCCCACTTTGGACAGCTCAGGTCTAGACATTTCCTGGTGAAATTTCTGAAACACAAGCCTCAGTGTCAAAGCTATAAACTCCTAGACAAATACAACCTCCCTTCAAAGTCTAGAGAATCATATTTACATCTGACTTCTCATCTACAATACCAGAAGTTAAAAGAAATAGACGCAAATCTATAAACTATTAATAGAAAAATAGACAATTAAAAAATCCTCTGTTCTGCTAGGATAACAATCTTTATAAGGAAAAATGAATTTGATAATTTTGGATATGTAACTATCCAGAAAATTTCAAGAAAGTACTCTGTAAAATGTAAATAACAGCAGAGCAAAGATTTACATGCAGGAAAGATAACATGTCCCAGAAACTCTGGTGTGTAATGAATCTGGATGTGTATTAGATGTGTAACAGAAAGGGTGATGATGTAAATGGAAACTGTGATTTAAATATTAAATAGTTTCTTCAAAAACGAAAAATTAGGAAAATCTAGAGAACAGGAAAAACCAGTAATAATCTGGTAGAACAACAATAAAACTCTATTACGTCTGCACACAGAGAATATACCATCTTCTTTTATAATTCACAGAATATGCACAAAGATTAATTTGTCTTCATTTAGAATAAAACCCTAACAAATTTCAAATAAGGGAGGTTTTATAGATCATATTCTTTAACCATAATCCTTTACCCCCAAAACCTCAAACCTAGAAAAGCATTAATGAAAAGATGTCACCCAAAAGCTTGATTTGTTGAAATTTTAGAAACATTTATCTAAATAACTTCTCATATGAAAGAGTAAATAAAGATTGGAATTACAAATCATACAGAAAAATTAAAATGAAAACGTAGTGGATGCAGCCAAAACTGTTCTGGGAGGAAAATTTATAATACATCATTTTTATTATATTTAAGTAAATAAACTAGATAAAGAAGAATACAATAAACACAAGCATTATGAGAGAAGGACTGATAAAAATAAACTTGAAAGAAATGAAATTAAAACAAACAACATAAAGAACTAGTTTTTTAAAAAGATGAAATAGACAAACCCATAGAATGGCCTGGAAAATTGACAGGATACGAAAGGTTCAACATTAAGAATGGAGTATGAAGCATAAGAATAAACACAAAAAAGAAAAAAGCTACAGGTGGTTACTTTGAAATGCTACAGTAATGCTTTTAAAACATACTGGAAACTGGTGATTTTTTTTTTAAGATTTTATTTATTTATTTGACAGAGATCACAAGTAGGCAGAGAGGCAGGCAGAGAGAGAGGAGGAAGCAGGCTCCCTGCTGAGCAGAGAGCCTGATGTGGGGCTCAATCCCAGGACCCTGGGATCATGACCTGAGCCAAAGCCAGAGGCTTTAGCCCACTGAGCCACCCAGGCACCCCGAAACTGGTGATTTTTTAAAAAATATATAATTAGTCCAATAATGGTAGAAAAGTAAACATACCAAAAATTTATCCAGCTCTGTTGGTATTCACAGCTAACATCCATTTTATATTAAAAAAATAGTTCCTTATGTTATTGAAATTTTCTGCATATAGAAAGTTATGGAAATGTCCTAATTCATTTCAGATCTATTATAATCATAATACCAAAGATTATAGAACAATAAACAAATGAATAAATACTTTATATAAGTAATTAGCAAGTAAAATCCAGCAATATATTGAAAGAATGCTTATTACAGCATAACCTAGGAGGGTTTGTAATTGAAGGAATGGTTCACCATCCGGAAGTCTAAAAACGTAATTCCTAATTCAGTCAGAGGAGAAAGATGAGAAATTATCATCAATCGATTCTAAAGATGTACATTATAAAATATGGGCGATAGGTAAGAATTCTACCTCCACTTGGGCGCGCCTCAGTGGCTCAGTTTGTTGGCTGTCCAACTCTTTGTTTCAGCTCAGGTCATCATCTCATGCGCCCTGGGGTCCAGGCCTGGGGCAGGCTCAACGCTTACTGGGCGAGTCTGCTTGAGATTCTCCCCACCGCCCCGCTCCTCCCTCCATTCCAGCACGTGTGCATGCACACTCCCTCTCTAATAAATAAATCTAAAAAACAATTCTACCTCAGGGGGAAAAAAATTCTACCTCAGCTTAGAAGTTAATTGAGTAAATATGCTGAACACTGTGAGCCACCACATGAGTGGGAAAATGCTAACGCTGTTTCTGTTAAATCAAAGAGAAGAGAAAATGGCACTGTGGCTGCTACTATTTGACACTGAAGCTTCTAGAAAATGAAGTTGGCAAAATACACATTAGAGTTAAAAATCCTCAAAATAGGGGTGCCTGGGTGGCTCAGTGGGTTAAGCTGCTGCCTTCAGCTCAGATCATGATCTCAGGGTCCTGGGATCGAGCCCCGCATCGGACTCTCTGCTTAGCAGGGAGCCTGCTTCCAACTCCCCTTTCTGCCTGCCTCTCTGCCTACTTGTGATCTCTCTCTCTCTGTAAAATAAATAAATAAAATCTTTAAAAAAAAATTTAAAAAATCCTCAAAATAATATTTGTTTTCAGAAAATATTAATATATTCCTAGACAACTTGAAAGGTTATTTAAAAAATTTAGAATTCACAAGAGATTTTGATATAGGTGTGTATATTAAGTGTATATATAAAATGTATAAATAACATATACAATTAATACATAAAATATATATTATGTAAGTTTTATATATTTATTATATTTTATATTATTATAAATATTTATATGTTTATATATTTATATATGTATAAAATCAATAGCCCTTATCTTGGATATAGCGATAAGGGATTAGAGGAAATCCCATTTAAAATAGGTACAAAAACTATAAAAAAACCCCCAGGAATAAATTTAATCAGAACAAAGAATACTATCAAACTTTATTGAAGGACTTAAGGTAGAAACAAAGAAACAAACCATGTTCAGGAGGAAAGTCTTAACATCTGAAGTCTCAGCTGTCATGAAATCAGTGGTGACTGAGAGGAGAGAGGACCCTCCTCTCTTCCCGTGGAACATTAGGAATCATACCTCCTGACTGGAAACAAAAAAAACCTAAAATCCAAACATGTAAACATTTCTCACAAAAACTTGAAAAAGGAAAACACTGAAGGGTGGCAGAGACAATTTGCCTAGCCGGATGTGAAAACATTCTATAACATTTCTGGAATCAGAATCACATGGCATTGAAATGAGGGCAGGGACAGGCTGAGTGAGCTCTAAGCCTCCTGGGAGGAGGTGGCTCTGGGAGAAAACCCTCAATGGCAGGAGAAAGACACAGAGAGAATTTTTCCAGCTGGTGTCTGTGGCTATTTGTTGGGATGGGACAATTCTCTCTGCAAACCAAAAAATGTGATTGTATGCAAAATGTAATTTTATTATTTAAACTAATAATGACAAAGAAGTAAAAATAATCCATTTCTGGGTTATCCGATGGCCACCCACGACTAAGGACTGCCACAAAATCTATGTCATACTTGGATTTCCAATTACATGCCTTCATGATTGTACTGGTGGTTAAAGAGCCCTGATTTAATAATCCTGTGAGAAGAACAGACGTAGATTTAAAACACTGATGATGTCCTTTGCGGAGTGCCAGACACCAGTGTGGCTCAGTGACAACAAGTTTACGTCAGTGGGAACAAGGGAGTCTTAGGTCTTCATGTGACAAAGAATATTCTCGGCATGCCCACCTGGAGAGGACGCGCCTGCCCCACGGCCCTGAGTCCCCATTCGCATCTGTCCAGCACCTTTGTTAGAGCGGTGCACTGTGTCCATCGGGAGCTTACTGGGTTTGCAATTGTATTTGTATTTCATTTGCAAAACAGATTTAGTTTGATAGAGTAGAGCTATGAGAATAAGGAGTTTATATCTAGTATGCGTTCGCTTACTGTCATGAAAAATAAGTTAAAAAAAATAGCATTGGCCTAAGAATAGAACAACAAATCAGTGGGAAGGTCAGAAGCACTGAAGAGAGAGGTCAGAAAGAAAGATATTTGTGAATGAGGTACAGGATTTCACAACATTTTATTTCAGTGGGACAAGAGGGACGGATCAATAACAGAGATGGACGAAACTAACAACCCACATAAATGAGAAGGATAGACATCTGTTTTACCCTAGTTATAAAAATGTCTTTTCTCCAGTTTCTCCACGTGGGCACCCTTGACATTTGGAGTTGGCTAATTTTCTGTTGCAGGGGGATTTCCTGTTCCCTGTAGGGTGTTCAGCAGGATCTATGCCCTCTACCTGCAGGATGCCAGCATGCCCCTCCTCCGAGGTGTGACAAAAATGTGTCCAGACATTGTCATAGGGTTGGGGGAGGAAATTGCCCCCTTTAAATGTACTAAAGACCTAAACGTAAGGAAAATCCTCATCGGCATCATCAGAAGTAGCCCAAGCCACACTTGTGAGAATGTCTATGACTCCATGTTTAGAGGTCAAATACGGTTAAGTAATCTCTACCCACAGGGGACTGATGGATTAAACTGCGGGGCTTCCCTGCAGGGGAGTGGTCTGCCCTCCTAAAAAGGTCTAGGTGTATCTCACTGAGAGGCAATTCTGCAACATGTTCTGAAGTAGCAAGAGAGGTTTGCAAATATACACATGTATTTTTTTAAAGGGAGAACAGAGACACCTGGGTGGCTCAGTCGGTTGAGCGGCTGCCTTTGGCTCAGGTTATGATCCCAGGGTTCTGGGATGGACCCTTGTATCTGGCTCCCTGCTCAGCGGGGAGCCGCCTTCTCCCTCTTCCTCTGCCCCTCAGGCTCTCTCTCACTCCTTCTGTCTGTCTCTCAAGTAAATAAAATCTTAAAAAAAAAAGGGGGAGAACAAAGGCCTTATATATGTGTATGGGTGAGTATGTATAAATAAAATTATTTCGTATGTTTGTGTAAGTGTTGAGAACATTGTCAGGGGGACACAAGCCAAACCTCTAGTCCTGGTCCCCGTGAAGGAGCAGAGGCATCACTGTGTGGGTGGGCTTGGATGGGCTGGCGGAGACTCTTGGCTTCATTTTTATTATCGTCCTTTGTAACAAGCATGTGATGATTCTGTAATCGGAAAGGTAAAGCCAGTAGAGTTTATGTAGTTCAAAGGCCTATCAAGTGCGGGGAGAGCTCAGTGTGCTAAGTGATGTAACAGAGGGATGATTATCTTTGTTGGGGGGGCAGGTACAATGCCAGGCAGTGACTTAGTGTGTTTTTGGTTGGACAGGGATAGTGGGTCGGATAGTAACCACCAAACACATCTGTCTGCGTGCAAGTCCCTGAAGCCAACGGATGTTACCTTATTTGGAATAAAAGGTAATTTTTGTGCAGATGTAATTAAGGATGTCGAGATGGCCTCACGATTCCCGAGGTGGGCCCGAAACCCTAAGATAAATGTCCTTATCAGAAAAAGGCCGAGATAGATTTGAGACCCACAGAGCAGGTCGCGTGAAGAGGGAGACAGAGGCAGGTAGGAGGAACGCCACAGCGACCAGCAGCTGGAAGAAGCACGAAGGCAATTCTCCCCTTGCGTCTCTGCCCGGAGCTCCGCCCGGCCCACACCTTGACTTCAGACTTCCGGCTTCCAGAGCTGTGAGAGAACACATTTCTCTTGTTGAAGCTATCCTGTCTGTGGTAATTTGTTACGACAGCCACAGGAAACCAACAGAAGGAGGATAATTTATGTTTTCTGGGATGGTGGAGGGAAGCTTCATTAGAAGTGTGGTGGTTGTCTTGCATTTTAAAGGGAAGTGGAGAAGGGAGGGTGGGTGCTCAAGGCAGGGGGGACAGCACGGGCAAAAGCCCGGTGGCCGAATGGGGCCGAGCTGGGTGAGCGTAGCTGGGATGTGGGGTGTATTCCACCGGGGGGAAGGGGTGATGTGGGAAGTGAAACATGATGTTTTTAGTGGAAGAAATAAGTTCAGAAGCAATTGAGGACTATTTTCCAAGAAGATTGGGCAAATTCATGTCAGAGACAGAACTTGGGTAAGATCTACCTTCAGGATTGAAGTCATGATGGGGAAGATGGCAGCCCTGCCAAGTCCCCAGAAAGAGAATGTGAGAAGTGACTCCTGGGATTCACAATGGGGGCAGCTTGCTGGATGTGGAGGGCCCCATTCGCAGCCAGTTTGCTTGCATTCCTAGCAGACGGCTTGCTTTGACATCCACGTAATCCCTGCCAGAATGGGAAGCCCCCAAGCTAGGTAGAAAGCAAAATATTTTCATCATTTGACATGATAAAGCGTGTGGCTCTTGAGTAAGAAGAGCTGGCACAGCCCTGGGCATGTTCTGTCTCATCCCATCCACTCCAGCACCGGGAGAAACGGCTCTCTGCCCGCCCGCGCAGCAGAAGGGGTCTCGGGCTGGCCTGGGAGGGGACAGATGCCGTGCCCTTTCTTTGTGCACCGTATGTGGCCTTGACTTGCCCCCCACCCCGGCGGGGCTCCTGCCGATGAAACTTGAGTACAGTTTTCATCGCAAGTGGGTGTGATTCTCCTTGGTGCCCTTAGAAATACCCGAGCAGGGAAGCTTCTGGTGGTGCATATTGAGACGACAAAGGAACGAGCTTCCATGCCAGAAACGCTTGCAGATGTATGGTTGAAAACATTTGTTTCACAGGACTGGCACTATAAATAGATGCGGATAAGCAGGCAGGCAACAGTTTGCCTGGGTGGCCTTGTCTTCGTGGCAGAGATAATTCCCAGAAGCACGCACCACCGGGGCCAGCTCTGAAGCTGAAGAAGCTGCCAGGTCATCACTGTGACACGGCTCACAGCTGCCCTTGTGCCAAGCCCTCTCCCTCACTGTTCAAAACCCCTCTGCAGTCACCTCCAGAAACTTCCGTGAGAGGCGGGGGCTCTCACTGGTGGTTCGCCATAGGTGGGAAATCCTGTCTTCTCCGTGGACGGTGGAGGGGGTGTGTGTGTGTGTGTGAACATGCTTGTGTGTGAGTGTATGCACATGTGTATGAGTGGATGTGTTTGTGAGTGTGAGTGCATTTGTGCAAGTGTGCAAGTATCCCTATGTGTTTGTACAAGAGTGTGTGAGTGTGTTTTCTGTACATGTGTGCACACGCACATGTGGGAGTTCTGAAAGCCCCAGGCTTGTCTGCATCTCAAGGGAGAGCTATGGGAGTTCTTGCTAGTCCCCCAAACAGAGGGAGGAAGGTTCCTTCTGCTCTTGGGAAAGCTGGAAGCTTGGGCGGGTGGGGACAGGGGGACACAGAAGAGGCTGCAGCCCAGATGCCTGCGTGGTACCAGGAGCACTGTGGGAAGTGTGCTGTCTGGGGAGCAGGGGGAGAAGGAGCTGAGGAAGGGGGGGAGGTAAGGCTCATCAGCAGCGTCCTGTCTCCTGCTCCTCGCCGGGGTGGGCCAACCAGAGGCAGAGGCGAGCAAGGGGAAGAAAGAAGGTAAGAAGCCCCAGAGATGATCCAGCCCAGCAGCCAATAAACAGGTGAGAGGAAACAATATAAGGAGGAAAACGCTTCTCTGGGACAGAACACTGGCTTACAGACAGTCTGAAGGCCTTTATCTGGAAGCTGGTTATAGCAAAGCTTTCATGGGGTTGGGAAGAAACCAGGGATCTCATGGGTTGTGTTCCCCAAACATCTGTTTTCCATCCCAATCAGGAAATAAATGAAGGCACTGTGTGGGGTCACTGTCATCCCTGATTTCCGTCAAGGCTCACAGAGCTTAGGTCCATTTTATAAAGGGGGAAACTGAGGCTCTGAAAGGTGGAGTGAATTGTTCAAGATCAGAGGAGGACCCCAGAGCCAGGTCTTGGGTGACACGCCTGGGATATGACAGAAGGTCCCGGGTCTGCTTTCCTTTGGAGGGGGAGGGTGCACAGACATTCTCCATGGCAAAGGGGGCTTTGCTTCTTTTAGGGCGCGGACGCAAGTGCTTGTCTGGGAATTGCAGTGGGCACCGAAAGACACTGCCTCATCTCGTGTTCCTCACAGTCATGGTCTGGAGCAGACGGAGAGCACGCAGCAAGGTCATGCCCGAGCCAGGATTCAAGCACAAACCTATCTGACCCCAAAGGCCACACTGTGGCCCATGGCGCTCTACTGATTCCCTAACAGAAGGAGGGTCCCACTGACTCACTGCCCCTGCCTCCTGTTGGCATCTGGCTCTGCCCAGGAGAGGAGGTGAGTTGCACCCATACAACAATGCCCATTACTCATGACTCATGGCCCTGCGAGGCCTCCCAGTGATGAAGCCCTTAGAATTTCCCTTGGCTCAGGGTGACATCATTGCATAATTAAGAGACTGTGATGCCCAACTGCACACACCAAACAAAGGTCCCTTGTTTTAATTTATCATCCGAGCTCTCCTGTGCAAGACTGAGTTCCCGTTTGGTAATTAAGGAAGACAGTTTAGCCCGACTGAATGAGGGCAGGGCTCGGGGCTAGGCGGCAAAGTGGCAGAAGACGGGAACCTATGTCAGCTCTTAATTTAACATGGTAATGAGGGCACCAGTAAAGGAAGATAAAGAGTGTGCTTACCCTGGAGAGATGAGACACCAACACGCAGCTGAGGCCTTTCTTTTATATAATTTTCTTGCCAAACAGCTAAATACTTTTTTAGGTCTCCTTTTATTTCTCATCTGACCTTTGGATGGAGCTACTCCTAAGTGCTCACATGTCCTGAGGTTGGTCAATGTCTATGCAGAGCATCGTGCTAATGAACATACATTCTGCAGCCCAAAGTACAAAGTACAAAGATTTAAACCCATGTCTTTGCCAATCACTAGTTTTGTGACCTGGGACCCGTTACCCAAACTCTGAGTATCTCGGTTACTGTAACCATAAAAAGGACAAGAATGATACTAGTACCAACTTCCTAAGGCTGTTGTAAGGATTCAAGTGAGTTACTATTGCTGTGTTGAGGACCCTGCTTAGTGCGTTAGCGCTGTAGGATGTGTGTTGTTATTATCTCACCACTTTCTTAACTTTGTACAAAGGGGTAGTGTCTTACATAGTGTCATACATCCCTTCTCTCTTAGTAAATTTCAGTGTTCTCACCACACCCACCCCCACACTCCCCACACACACAAAGAAAAAGAAAGAAATGGTAGCTGTGTGATGGGATGGAGATGATAGCCAATGCTATGGTGGTAATTGATTGGCAGTCTATAAATGTATCCAATCAATGGGTTGTACACTGAAACTTAGTATTTATGCGTTAATTATATCTCCATAAAGCTGGGAAAATACTAAATGTCCTTTCATTGTATTTTCTCTCTCCCCCTCTTCTTTCTCTTTGTCCCTCTCTCTCTCCACAGACTCATCTCTACCATCATCCATAAGTTAGAGAAAGTAAAATGTAGCAAAGATCCATTGGCATGTGATTGCCATGAGTTGGGAGAATGGCTATGGTTATAATTGTTTTCCCTCCTTCTTTCCACACCCTCAGTATTTATATTTATCTTTTCCATAACACTCTCTGAATTCTTTTGAATTTCAGCTACTCATTTGTGAGTATCTCAGTTTATGGAGAGTTCTTCTGAAATCTCTTGAAAGCCATCTAATCATTTGCCAAAATTCTAACAACTTTAGAAAGCTGACTCGTTTCTCCAGTAGCACATTAGTGTTTATTTCTTTATAGATTTCAAGTATGTATATTCCTATAATGTATAGCAGTTCCTATGAGGATGATATAGTTTTAAGAGCTTTTGAAGAACTCTGCCAAGTTTTATTTGCCTGATTTTTAATTCTCTTCAGAGAAGTAATTTAAGGAATTGTTAAGGAACATAATGGGATTTGTGCTTCTAATCAATGTGTTTCCTCCTCAGAAAAGTATATATATGTTTTTAAATTTTATTTATTTATTTATTTGACAGAGAGAGAGAGAGAGAGAGAGATCACAAGTAGGCAGAGAGGCAGGAAGAGACAGAGAGGGAAGCAGGCTCCCTGTTGAACGGAGAGCCCGATCTGGGGCTCGATCCCAGGACTCTGGGATCATGATCTGAGCTGAAGACAGAGGTTTTAACCCACTGAGCCACCCAGGCAACCCAGAAAAGTATATTTTTAAAATCCCATGAAAGTTAACATCCCATTCATCATAAATATAAATTTGAGGAAGGATCTGAACTTGCATAACAATTTAAAATGTTAAAATTTGCTGGTAAAAACAACAAATTTTTAAAAAGGCCTTGAAGGTGCGGGGAGTCCAAATAGGGAATAAGATGATATTTTAAAAGACAGGCAAGAAACTACAAAGAAAAAGAAGGATCTCCCCACAGGTGAAAGGCAAAGACAGATTCACTCGTGAACACATGCAGGAATGTATATTCACATTTATTATTATGTTCAAGAAGACATTTATAAGATTATGGATGAATTTAGAAAATCCAGCACATTGGGCATTTGGCAACATGATCTTTAGAAGAATTCACTACATATCGTCTCCTCATTCTTTTATGAAGGAATTCTCCACTTGCCTTTACGTTTATTGAGAGGAGTTTAAGCGGGAACAGAGCGAATGACCAGTTGCTGAGAGAAATGTAAGGGGGTCTCCATGGTAAATTGGTAGGAAGACAGGCTAGGGGTTTACTTCTAGTAAACACCTATAGTGAAGTATAAGATACGTAGAGGAAAGCATACAAGAAATGA
Organism: Enhydra lutris kenyoni; assembly: GCF_002288905.1. Taxonomy (NCBI): domain Eukaryota; kingdom Metazoa; phylum Chordata; class Mammalia; order Carnivora; family Mustelidae; genus Enhydra; species Enhydra lutris. The sequence goes on from NW_019154117.1 coordinate 24,942,647, forward strand.
ACCTACAGCCAAATGTAACTTTCACCCCAACGAGGACATAAAACATTACCAGCCTCCACCAAAGCTTCTTGTCCCTCCTCCCAGCACTGTGCTCTCTCCTCAAATTAACCACTGTCCTGACTTTCATCAGCATGGATCAGCTCGGTCTTCGCATGCCTGTTTTGTACTTTATATAGACAGAATCATGTCTATGAACTGTCTAGTGTTGGCTTCTTTGGCTCACCACGGTGTTCGTGGAATCTCTTCACGACGTGCGTGAGTTCTGTTGTTCCTGCTGTGTCGTATTCCCAGGATCGTCCCGGGATTCATCCACTCAGCTGCTGATGAGCGCTTGGGTTGTTTTCCATTGGGGACTGTTACAAAGAGTGTTGTTATGGACATCCTAGTAGTGTGTTTGGGTGACAATATGTACACCCCTGTTTAGAAGATTTTGAGGATTTCCACAAAATTTTAGTTGATTAACATTTTTTAAAAAAGATTTTACTTTTTTGAGAAAAAGAGCTTGTGCACACCAAGGCGGGGGCAGAGGGAGAGGGAGAAAGGGAGAAGCAGGTTCCCCACTGAGCAGGGAGCCCCATGTGGGACTCAATCCCAGGACTCCAGGATCATGACCTGAGTTGAAGACAGAGCTTAACCAACCCCAGGTGGCCCTAATTGATTAACTTTTTTATTTGACTTCATATCGACTAGCTGACCACACTTGGGAGCAGGTTTGCTGGATTTCAGTGCATGCAAATTTCAGCTTTGGTAGAGGTCACAAACTCGTTTTCCAGAGTGCTTGGATCCATTTCCATTCCCACTAGCACAGTATTAATTCTTGCTCCTCGCCATCCTTGCCAAGTCGAGGTATTGCCATATACCCAGAAGTTTTTCATAGGCTTATTTATCATTTTGACATTCTCTTTTGTGATGTGTCTATTTCAATTCTTCAGCACATTTTAAAAATTGGGTAGTCTGTCTTTCCCTAAAGAATGAGTTCTATATTCTGGATGCAAATTTTTTGGTGGTATCTGTATTGTGAGCATCTGCTCCCTCCCTGTGGCTTGCCTTTTACCTATCTTCATAGGATCTTTTGATGTTCTTAATTTAGTTTAAACCAATTTGTCAATCTTTTCCTTAACAGGAAGAACTTTTTGTGTCCCTGGGCGAGAAGATCGTCCATGCCTCTCCCAGTACGAAAATTATGAGACTCAGTGACCATCCCTTAGCTTTTCCGCATGTTCTTTCGGCTCAGACTCTACTGGTTATGCTCCTCCCGCTGCAGGAGTAAAGAGACACAGTCAGCTCGCATACTCATAAGGAGGTTTAGGTGCTGGGACACGTGGGGACTGAAGGAAGGCAGCCAACAGACGCAGCCACCCTGCAGCCTGGCATCGGGGAACTTGGAACCGTGCCCAGCCATCCTGTCTCTGTGTCTGTTGCTCACACCCCATTCTCTTCTCAATACCTTCCTCTTCTCCTTGCCTCCTGGCTGTTTCTGACTGCCTTCACTCTGTGTGTCTCTGTTTTAGAAGACAGTGTGTGGATATAAAAACAGAGGTATGGTGAGGCCCAAAGAATTGTTTGTTACTCACTGATCCCAAGGGGAAGGGGCAGGTCGTGCCAAAGGGGCCACATGGGGAAGGCAGCAGGGGTGGTCAGGTGGTAGAGGGAGGAGGGAGAACTGTGGACAAGGACTTTGTTGGGGTTTTCATGAAAAAGAAAGGGTAAACCAGGCTTGGCTGGTTTGAATAATTTCAACCTGGAGCAGACAGGTTGTCCCTCGTTGTCTGGTACCAGGGCCTAGGGAGAAAAGGCCAGTGGCCAGAAAAGGCCAGAAAAGCGTGCTTAGAGGCGAATTGTTCTCTATCTCTAGACCTGGCTAACTTGGGAGGGGCCGTCCTTCCAGGGTCAGTTAGGCCCTGGATGTCCTAGCAGCAGAATACAGCGCCTCAAAGACACGCTTCCTGCAGTCTCGTAACTGTCTCCCCTCCTGAGAACCGCTGGTCCCCTAACACAGTCATGACACTTCCCACCGGAGACTGACTTGCCAAGGGAAGGCTGTTTGCTTCTAAGCAGAGTTTCCAGACAAACCCCCAACCCTACAGCTGACTGCCCAGGCTGGGTTAGGGGGAGCAGGGGGCAGACGGGTGCCTGTCCATGGTCACCTCTCCTCGAGGGGACGGTTGTTGTTTCCTGCCTCTTCCTGCCCACAAACCTCCAGAGCTTTCAGGTGCGCTCTGATCAGCCCCCCGCCCAAGCCTTCTTAGCTTCCCTTCTAAGCCCCCTGCCACATTTGTGTTTCTTCCCTGAATTTCCAGAGTATTTTTTTTCTATGCTTCTTTTATGGAACATTTTCCTCTCTGCCATTTGATACATGTTGTTTGGGTATCTGCTTTTACCTCCTTTAAAAACACACAGTAACTCGGGACTCAGTCTGGCCTCCCTCCTTTTCTCTCTGCACTCCTAGCACCGTGTTCTGTGGGCAGTGAGCACATACGGAGCAATTTTAGTAAGGAATACTCACTGAATATTTTCTGTTATGTGCCCATAGAAGCAGGCCCTAAACCAAGCATCCAAAAACAACTCATTTACTCTGGCAACAAGCCCCAGAGCCCCAGTGTGGCGGGGTGGGGGGCGGGGAAGGGGAAGACAGGGCAGCTGCCCGCACCGCACAGGGTGGGCTAGTGAGTGTTTACCCCTGAGGCCCAGTGGGGCTCAAGCCTGCTGCTCCCCTTTGAAGAACTCAGCTGGGAAGTGTCCCATAAGGGTTTCTTGTCCACAAGCCCCTGGGTGTAGGCTGTCCCTGGTCCAGTTCACCCTCTGACACATAGAGCGTGTTCATGGAAACAGGGCAGACCCTCCAGAGGCTCCAAAACCAGGAATCCAGGCCACTGACTGGGGAGCAACTATGGGCTATGGGTGGGGCACTAATCTGTCTTTTACCCTGAAGTTGCGAAACAAATGTTAAAGATCCCAGGCCCTGAAGTCTAGGAGTCTACACCTACTGGCCCAGACACAGAGAAACAAAGGGACGGGCTTGTTAAAGGCATCTATTTCCTCAGGGGGAATGGCCAGCTGACAGTGGGGGGGAGGTGACTGACGTCCTCAGGGTCCTCCCACATTTCCCCACCCTCTGCCTGGCCCTCACTGCTGGGAACCGCTGGGCTGCACGCTGGGCTAAGCTGTAGGGAAAACTGTGGCATGGCCGAGGCGCGCCCTGGGAGGTGCAGGCTGGGGGAGTTCCAGCTCTCCTGATTTCACATAAGCCCTCCCTTACCCCAAGCAGGACTGTTATGAGAGGGGGCGCTGCTTTCACGTTTCTCCCCACCACTCAGAGACAGGCCACTTCTCCCCTTTGTAACCAAGGTAGGTCCATTTTCTCCCTTGAAAACATCTGTGCAGCTTGGCTCCAGGCAAGCTCAGCCTTTTCCTATTTCCGTCTGAGTTCTCCAGTCACTTGGAGGCAGACGCTTCAAGGAGCCGCCGTCCATACTGTCTGTTGAGGTGGAGGATGGTACGTACAGCTGGGGTGAATTTAACCAAGGTGAATGGGACTCAAGATAACCTGGAAACTTTGCCCGCCCCACTCCCCAACTCAATTTAGGAAACCCACATTAGAGGAGCAGATGAGGATGGGGTGGGGAGGGACAGCAAGTGGAAACTGACTTGGAACTCTCCGGAGTTTGGCATGAAAGCAAATGTCATCACTTGGCTCAACGCACATGAGCATCTCAGCAAAGCTGCCTGTTTCAGACATTCTTGAATTTGCCAATTTAGATTTTATATTTTTGGACACTCTTCTGGAATAATCTGTTGATTAACATATACCAGATTCCCTTTCTTTTTTTCTGTTAGCAAAACCCTACAAAAATGTTTCCCAAACCCATCCACTCCCCTGAGTTTTCCGGTAATCACAAGCAGGCCTCCCCATGTGTCAGCTGACTGTGGTGTTCCAGAACATTCCACCAGCACCACAAGTTTGAGTACTCCCGGGGGGCAGTGCTCTGTCACGCTCTGGCTACGATCTTAGGCTGGGAGGGCCAGGTACAACTGTCAAGTTGACAAGGGTATTTTTTTTTTTTTAATAGAACAAATTGATTCTGGATTGCATTTTAAGTTCTGTCACATGGTTATACGAAAGAAGGAAGAGAAGAAAAACAAAAAACGTACTGCAGATTGGAAACTGAAATGATGTGGCAGGAATACCGGTCGGGGAACTCATCCCAAAATGCTAATAAATAGAATTGTGACCTTGGACAAGTCTATGAACTTTGCTGACTTCGGTTTCCTCCTCACATACAAAACTGGACCACATTCCAGCTCTGAGATTCTTAAGAACGCATGTGTTTTCAAAATACATACATATGGATATCCTCATACACTTTGTATAAGAAAGACAGTGCCTCGTGTAATAAACAGGTACTCATTAGTAGACTGGAAACCAAGTAGCACATATAAGGCAACCAAATGGGGAAAGCCTAAGTCTGGTTAGTGATGTCATCTCTCAAATTTCCTAATTGTTTATTTTTATAAAATGTGTTATGAGGTATATTAGCAATAGCTTGAAGCAGAAAACGTTGTTCTTATGACTTAAATTTAAAGATTTTCTCCCCATTCTTTCAGTTGTCAAAAATTACTTCTATTTTTACATGTCTTGTGTGACAGCATCACTAATTTGCACATCAACCCATTGAAGTGGCATCCTTCCATGCCTTCTACTGATGAGGAAACTGAGCTGTGGAGAGGTAAAAGAACTTGCCCAAGGCCACGCAGCTGGCGAGGAGCCGTGCTGGGACCTGAAACCAGCACCTGTTTCTGTCCATTCATTGCCAGCACCATCCTGGCAATGCTGAATGAGAAATTCTGAAAAAAACACCTTATTCTAGTATTCACTTGGCTTCTCTCCCAGGGACTCGACACTGTGCAAAGAAATTTTGGAAACACCAAGGCATGATCAAGAAGCTATCTTTGTCTTCAGAAGGATTCTAGGAGAAGGACAGGCTTATATGGGTGATGGGTAAGCTCAGCCCAGTATCCCCAATGAGAAGAAAGGCTCTGGCTTGTTGAGTGTGGGGACCCCTGCTAGAGAAAACAGGGATTAGATTGTCTGAACAATTATGACGGCATCTTCCCCAAAGGGGTCATTTTCCGAGGGGGTCTTTTATACTAAGTTTTGAGTGTCATCAACTCTCCTAAGTTGGTATCTTGATTTGCTTTCTACCTTTTGCATTTGGCTTTCCAAGATTTCAGGAACAGCTTTCACGATGTCAGATCAGTAAAGAGTTTCTCACTGAAATCAAATGTTCCTGGTTTCGTCTGAGCTAGAACCAGAATTAAGCAATTCCAAAATGACTGTCAGACACCAATTCTATTCTCAGCCCCTCCTGTGGCAAGGAAAGAATGGTGCAGTTTGCCAAGTCTCAAATCCATCCCACACGGCCAGCCTAAAGCCGGATCCCAATTCAGACATTTTCTTGTTTTAATTTGTTTATTTGTGATGGGGACTTACTGCTCCTAGGGGGGTCCCATTAAAAAAAAATCTCAGAAGACATCAAAAAGTTCTGACAAAACAACATCTTGATGATTTAAGTGTAAATATGTGAGAGACATATGGTTTCTATTATTCCTGAAATAACACATGGGTTTAAAAATCAAGGAGAAAAGTGTTTGGTAAAACACATTGAGGACTTGGCTAACTGTACTTTAAAGACCCATCCTGAAGCCTGAAGGGGACAGCACCCTGAGGGGAACAAATCCCGGCAACTCCACCCTTTCTCGTATGTGTCTTTCCTTGATCAGGGATGGCATTTGTGATGGCACCAGAGCATGGATGTCTTGGCCACCACACGAAATCTATCTGGCAACTTACGCTTTGGTGGACAAGTCTAGGTCCTGAATGTATCTCTGTTGTTTACTAGCAATGTTAGTTTTAGGCAAGTTAATGCATCTGGGAAATGCGAAAGTAATATATGTCATATGATTATCCTGAGCGTTTGGGCTAGTGCATGTCAGCTGCCTGGCACAGAGCAGATGCTGAGTACAAGGAAGCTTTGCAAATGGTTACGTTCACTTAGCAAGTGGTGATGGGAGGATGGATAAGGTATTTCAGGATGCAAATTTGTTCCAGAGTAGGAGGAACCCATGGGATCACAAGAGATCCTCTACCCAATACCCCAACCACAGAAACAGCTGGTAGGACAACCATACCACAGGTTTTTAAACACAGAGAAACAAGAATAAGCCCCAGACTGGAGGTCTCCAATGGGGCACCTGGCTGGCTCCATCAGTTAAGCATCTGCCTTAGGCTCGGGTCATGATCCCCGGGTCCTGGGACTGAGCCCTGCATCAACCCCCACAGTGGGCTCAGCCTGAGCACAGCGCTCAGGAGGGAGTCTGCTTGAGATTCTCTCTCCTCTCCCTCTGCCCTTTACCCTACTTTCTCTCACTCTTAAATAAATAAATCAGTCTTAAAAGAAAAAATTTAAGGATGTTCATTTTAACCTACTAGTTGAATTCCTTTTTTTTTAATAGAGAAATTTTTATTTAAAGGCTTCAAAACGCTTTAGATAAATGTTTCTTGATGATAATAAGAATAAACATGACTTAGACCTTCATACCTTCAGAAGGCACAGAACCACGACTGAACCCAGGTTTCTTTGTCCTGTGTAGCTAGATTACTTTTTAAATTAATGAATTTTTAGCAGTTTTATTGAGTTGTAATTAACTTACAAAAAACTTCATGTATTTAAAGTATATGAATTGATAAGGTTTATAAACCTGAGAATTACTGTCACCCAAATCCACAAAGTGAACATATCCATCACTCCCAAAAGTTTTCTCGCGGACCTTTGTAATTTACTTCACCTCTCTCCTTCAACCCCCAGGCGCAGACAACCACTGACATGTTTTCCGTCACTGTAGATACATTGGCCTTTTATAGAATTTCATTTGAATGGAATTACAAATTATCTATTCTTTTATGTCTGGCTTCCTTTACTCAGCATTATATTTTGAGATCGATTTTCTCATTATGTGTCTCAATAGCTCCTTTCTTTTTAATGCTGAATACATTCCAGCATTCCATTACGTAAATACCCTGCAATTAGTGTACCCATTTGCTTTTGGTGGGCGTTGGAATTGTTTCTAGTTTTTTGTTTGTTAGTTTTTACTGTTATACAGATAAAGCTGGAATGAACAAATGTATATTGTGCTTCCTTTCCACATGGAAAGTACCTAGGAGTGGAATGGCTGGATATTTTGTTAGGTATACGTTTAACATTTTAGGAAACTGCCAAACTGTTTTCTAAAGTAGTTGTACCATTTTGTATTTCCAGATGCAGCATATTAGTGTTCCAGTTGCTACCCAATCTTTTCAATTTTAAACATTTTAATAGGTATATTGTGGTATCTCATTGGGATTTTAATCTGCATTTCCCTAGTGACTAATGGTGTTGGCAACCTTTTTGTGTCTGGAGAAGGAAGTGCCCAAACCTTTTATTCATTTTTTAAACTCAGGTTTTTGTTTCCTTATTATTGAGTTTTCAGTGTTCTTTTTATATTGCGGGCACAATTTCTTTATCAGCTGTATGATTTGTAAATATTTCTTCCCAGTCTGTGACTTGTCTTTTTATTCTCTTCATAATGTCTTTCAAAGATCAGAAGTTCTTCATTTTGATGAAACTCAATGTGTCAAGTATTTTTAATCTATTACACTTTTAACATTGTATCTGATCTTTGTCTAATCCAAAGTCACAAGGATTTTCTCCTATGTTTCCTCCTAGAATTTTTATAGTTTTCCATTTTATATTTAGGTTCATGATCTAATTTGAGTTAATTTTTGTATATGGTATGAGATTGGAATGAAGGTTAATTTAATTTAATTTATTTATTTTTGCATATGGCTCTTGTCCAGCATCATCTTCTAAAAAGACTATCCTTTCTTGACTGACTTGCCTTTGTCCCTCCACCAAAATCAGTTATCATGGATGTGCGGTCTATTTCTGGACTCTCTTTTGTTCTAATATACTTGTCTTTTTGACACAAATACCGATTGTCTTGATTACTATAGATTTATAATCAGCCTTGAAGACAGGTGTGTGATTACTCCAACTTTGTTCTTATTTTTCACAATTGCTCTCATTCTCTGAGGTTCTTGCAACTCCATGTGAATTTTTGACTCAGCCTGCCACTTCCTGTAAAATGCTTGCTGAGATATTGAATGAGATTGCACTAAATCTATAGACCAATTCAGGAAGAACTGAGATTTTAAAAGTACTGAGTCTTCTGACCCAGGAGCAAAATAGATCTCTCCATTTATTTAGATCTTCTTTAATTTCTCTCAGCAATATTTTGTGTTTTTTAATCTAAAGGTCTTTCATAACTCTTGTCAGATTTATCTCTAAATATTTATGTTTTTTGTGTTATTATGAATGGAATTTAAAAAAATTCAAGTTCTGATTGTTTATTGCTTGTATTTAGAAAATGATTTTTATATATTGACTTTATATGTTATCATCTTAGTGAACTCACTTATTAATTTTAGTAGTGTTTTAGTAGATTCCATAAAATTATCTATGTAGATATTTATATCATCTGTGCATAAAGACAGGTGTATTTCTTTTTTTCCAATGTGGATGTCTTTTTCTCATTTTCTGGTCTTGTTGCATTGGATAGAACCTCCAGTAAAATGTTGAATAGAAGTGAAAGTGAATATTTTTGCCTTGTTCCCAACCTTTGGGGGAAAGCAAATAATCTTTCACCATTAAATCTGATGTTAACTATAGGTTTTTATAGATGTATTTTGTCAGACTAAGGATTTTCCTTTATATTTCTAAGTTTTTTTAAGAGTTTTTTTTTTTATCAGAGTTGGATGTTGGATTTTGTCGAATACATTTTCTGCATTAATTGAGATGATTGTATGGTTATGTTGATTGATTTTCTAATGTTAAACCAATCTTGTGCTTCTGTCATGATGTTTTATTCTCTTAATACATTTTGTTGGATTCAATTTGTTAAAACTTGTTAAGAATATTCACATCTGTATTCGTGAGGGATATTGATCTGTGGTTTTCTTTCCTCATAACATCTGTTTTTGGTTTTGGGATCATAATGCTCCCCTCATAGAATGAGTTCCAAAGTAGGCTTTCCTCTTCAATCTTCTGGGATAATTTGTCTTGAATTGGTATTTTTTCCTTCTTAAATATTTACTGGAATTTTCTAATGAAATCATCTGGGCCTAGAATTCTATTTGTTGGAAGGTATTTATTTATTTATTTAAGATTTTATTTATTTATTTAACAGAGAGACACGTGGAGAGAGGGAACACGGGCAGGGGGAGTGGAAGAGGGGAAAGTAGGCTTCCTGCTGAGCAGGGAGTGATGTGGGGCTTGATTCCAGGACCCTGGGATTGTAACCTGAGCCAAAGGCAGATGCCCAATGACTGAGCCACCCAGGCACCCCTGTTGGAAGGTTTTAATTACAAATTCAGTTTCCTTAAAAGATACACTATATGGCCTTTAGGATATCTATTTCATCTTGAATGAGCTTTGGTAATTGTATCTTACAATGAGTTTGTCCATTTTATAGAGTTCTTGAATTTATTAGCATAAAGATGTTCATAATATCTTATTATTAATATTTAAGTATCTACAGAATTTGCCATGCTGCTTCCTCCCTCATTCTTGATATTGGTAATTTGTGTCTTTTCTTACTTTTTTCTTCATCAGGCTAGTTAGAGCTTTATCAGTTTATTGATATTTTCAAAAACCAGGATTTGCTTTCATTGATTTTCTCAATTATTTTTCTGTTTTCTATTTCATTAATTTCTACTTATATTGCATTATTTCTTTTCTTCTGCTTATTTTGGGTTTAATTTGCTTTTTTTTTTCTAGAGACATAAAGAGAAAACTCAAGTTATTTACTTGAGAACTTTTTTCTTTCCTAACAAATTCATTTTAGTGCTATACATTTCCCTGTATATACTGCTTTACCTGATTCCCATAAATTTGATGTTACATTCTCATTTTTTTTTTAAGATTTTATTTTATTTTATTTGACAGATAGAGATCACAAGTAGGCAGAGAGGCAGGCAGAGAGAGAGAGAGGAGGAAGCAGGCTCCCTGCCGAGCAGAGAGCCTGATGCGGGGCTCGATCCCAGGATCCTGGGATCATGACCTGAGCCGAAGGCAGAGGCTTTAATCCACTGAGCCACCCAGGCGCCCCTACATTCTCATTTTTATTCAGTTCAAAATATTTTCTTGACCATGAGTTATTTACAAGTTTGGGTTAAAATGTGAAGTCAAATGGAAGGAGAGAAAATGGACTTGTGGAAAAGGAAATATTATTTATTTGGTCCTTGTTGAACTTAAAATTTGCTGAGAAGTACTTTTACAACATTGACTCAACCACTACAAAAACCCCATTTCTAATTTATGAGACACTGGTGCTAAAGAGATTTATTAATCCTCTCAGATTACAACAAGTGTCAGGTCTGGAATCAGACCCCATGTCTACTAGGCTCTCAAACTCACACATTTTATCTTCTTCCCCACATTTGGGAGAGAGGTGCCAAACCAGAAGGTTGGGAGACCATGCAAATCAAGCATTCCTCCTGGTAATTTTCCCTAGAGTGAACCCTGACACTGATTCCTAAGTAAAGCACTGACACTCAGATCTTTTTATGGGTTCACAAAGCATGAAGCCAAAGCAGATAGAAATCTGAATTAATTTAGAGTTCTTTTAAATCACTGTTGTGAAGGATGCTTGGGTGGCTCAGTGTGTTAAGCAGCTACCTTCAGCTCAGGTCATGATCCCAGGGTCCTGGGATCGAGCCCTACATTTGGCTCCCTGCTCAGCAGGGCATCTGCTTCTCCCTCTGCCCCTCCTTCCCTGCTCGTGCTCTCTCTCTCAAATAAATAAAAATTTAAAAACAATAAAATAAAATGTGCTTCCTTAAAAAAAAAAAATCACTGGTGGAATACAGCATCAAAAGTCATCCATTGACTTGCAGAGAACTGGGTAGAGAAGAGTGAACCACATCTGAGCTACATTTTGGGTGATGGTGGTGATGGTGGTGATGGTGAGCCCGTAAAGCGGAGCCTGGAAGACAACCCGTTTCTTTTATTCAAGGCTCTGCTATTTCTGCTGTCTTTGTATGAGAAGTTGATTTCCAGCACCCCTCTGTTTTGGCATCCCTAGTTTAGATATTCCTGGTCACATAGAAATGTTATTTCAATATAGGGTAAGATGAAAATGCTATCTTGAATTAAATCAGAAGGAATAGAGGTGTGGAGGAATTTATCAGGACAACATAACAAATTTGTGGCTCAGGTGATCCTCATGGAGAAAACAGAACATCTTCAGTGAAGAAAGCAGGGGAGAAGAGACTGTTGTTGAACTACATATACCAAAGAGTCTGGCAAAGATCCCGAAATAACCACAAATGTCCCACGTAGTGCTTTCTTTGCCTGACGTGGAGAATTTCGGAACTGACGATGTGTCAGTGGCCCTCATCTCAGCACTCTGGGACCCTCTTTGTTTGCTGCTGTCTTGTGGTGTTTGTCCTTGACCATTCAGTTCCGATTAAGAAGGGGAGAGAGGAGGCTGCATACTGCCAGCTTGGTCCTATAAATATTTGTACAGTGTTTATGACAGATGTTTTCCTGTTATGAAGGAATCTGACCTTCATTAAAAATCTGGAACTTTTAATGTGATGCCAAGACATCAGAAAACAACAGCAGGGATTGCCGATGATTTTCATATACTTGAAGATGCCAATTCTTGCTTGAAGAAACCACTCTGATTATTTGTTGGGAAAGTGGTCAGAGGGTAGGAAATAGTCACCGTTTCTCTGTTCTTGCTCTAATCACCACCCTCTTTCAGCATTTTGCAAGATGGGCCATTTAATACCCTCACTTCATAAAATAACAATGTGGTTTTTCCCTACATCCCATGAGCCATTCTTCCTGATCTCTGAAACACCAGTTAAACCACATACACATAACCCGAAATATTGAGCTTATGCTATTTCTCATAATCATTTTTCATCATTAAGGTAGTATAAAAGTGTGACACATGAAAAACTGCATAAAGGTGTCATGAAAAATTATACCCTAAGTTTTAGAGTTTTCTAACTGACCTCTCTCTCAATGAAATTGATTTTCCTTGCATGCATTAACTTCTTTTAGGCTGAGATGTTTGGGCCTAGATTTACCCACTTCATTAACATGTATTGCCTCTTTAGGATGACTAGGACTTGGATTTATTGTGACTTCTGTTTGCAGGGGAAAACATGTATATAAGACTTTGATACTCTTCAGGGGTTCTCAGAACTTAGAATGTGAAGATTGTAGAGAGCGTGTGCACACGGTCCCAGCAGATGTTCCCTGGGTTGCAGACCCAAGGAATGAAAGCCAGAGTGCTCTGACCAGATGGAGTTCCCTATCCCTATTTCCCTCCGTCAGTTCTAGAGCTCAGTCGCATTTGGGAACCTGATGTTTGCAGCATTCTGAGAAGGGACCCATTTCATAGTAGTGAACCCAGAAGAAATATGCACGAGTCTTAGCTGTAATATCAGAATGCCAATTTGTTCATTTATATTTAAAAACTATGGCAGAAAGCATTCAAAATCCAAAGGGCCAATGTGATCTTTGGTTGACAGGCGGGGAAAGAAAAAGGCATCTCAGGGGTGAGTAAGGAACAAGGGCATGTACATGAGCTTCAGAGTGTTGGTTTAGAAATCTGTAGTTCGGGCTTTCCTTCCTTTGGGACACTGACTGGTTGAACTCCTTCCTGAGCTCCCCAGAAGACAGTGCCCTTTTTGATGGCTAGATTCTATCTTCAGAACATTGTTTCTTTCATTCACACGTTTAAATTACAGTTAAATTCTGCCTGGCTTTCCAATCTTGTTCTCAAGGGACTGTGAATATCCCTGCTGTGATCTATTGTGTTTGGATCTCAGGGGGTGATACTATCTTCTCACTTCCAAGTTTTTTGGACATGGAAGCTCATTAAAACCCTTAACACTTGCAAAGAAACCAACATAACCAATTTACAGGGATACCTTGCATTCTTTGACTATGCCTATCTGCATTATCTGAATAATAAAATTAGCAATTAACTAATATCCCACCTCAATACAAGTTCTAAAGGGCCCTACAAGTGATGGGCATGTGTCCAAAGGACACCTAGAGATACCACACATCTGCTCACAGGGACATGTACAATGTTCATTGCAGAAGTTTCATTTTTTTAAAATTTCTTTCATTGCAGGAGTTTTAAAACAACTTAAATATCCTCCCCAAAATGGATAAAGTAATCATCATAAATTTAGACAATAAAACCCAAGAATGAAAATAAGTTAATCAATATAGTTACATTCAGATACTTGTAGAAAATTAATAAAAATCAGGAAAAATAAGTCACAGAAAGCCAAGTACAGTATGAGACCATTTCTGAGTTTCCGAAACTCACAGAAAAATGCCATCATTAGCTTATGGAAACATACACATGTGGTTAAAACAAAAAACTTGTATCAAAAGTATATCCAACAATTTCCCAGGATTGTGGCATCTTCTGGGAGACTGGGAAAGGGAAAAGGATTGGAACAGACTTGAAAAAAAAAAAAAAAGAATTTAACTCTATCTACAACGTTTCATTCCTTAAAAATTCTGGTGAAATCAATAGGTTGTTATCACCTCAGGTTCTTTGTTTTCTCTCTTTTAAAAATATTCCATAACAAAATGTTTAAAAAGGTAACAAAATTTATAGTCCCTGGTATTGAAAGTTCTCCAAAACATTGGTTAAGGAAAAAATTGATCACAGAGAAATATGCATTAGCTGTTACAGTTTATTTAAAAAATGAATACAGAAATGTAGATTCATATTCAAATGTATACAAAGCTGTAAATACACAGAATAAGGTCTGAAGGATGAATCACCAAGTTGTTATCGGTACCTACCTACTGTGAGTGCTTTGGGCAACGGGGCACTTTCACTTTTTTTTTTCTATATATATTTGTCTTATTCTGTAAACCATCTGAAGCATATATTCAGGTATTCAGAATTTAAAAATTAAAATGCAAACCCATGTTCCTTCTATGAAAACGAGAACCACAACAGGGATATGCACATATTCCATAGACCCCAGACTGCAGCCTCTCTGGAGAGTTCTAGGAATTTCATTCAAACCTAATTCCCTCCAGATCACAGAAACCTGGATTTCTCACTCTCAAGACCCCCACGTGAAGGTCAAGATCACAGTCTCACCGCCATTCCAGCAGGGAGGCCAAGGCTGAGCAGACTGAGCCAAGGCAGGGACAAACCAACCAGAGCACAGGAAAAAAATGGAGGAGACACTGGTTTAGGATCACTTAGTGTCCTGGAGGCCACCCAAAGCGCTGGGTCCCCATGACCGAGTGCAACGTTCTAATAGAATTTCAGAAGCTAAAAAAAAAAAAAAAAAAAAAAAAAAAAAAAAGAATTTCAGAAGCTTGTGAAGCCCAGGAGGTTGCAAGACAGTATTCTTATAACCTGAGCTGCCCTGACTACTCTTCCCTTGTAATTTCAAAGTCCCTAGTATTATTTATATCACCCACCCACCTGGTAAGACCCCAACCTCTGTTTCCCATGATCCTGGCCCCACCGCACAGGCCCACCAGAAGACATCGGGCTGCAAGGCTGTAGGCCCTATTGTCTCTCCTGCAGAGTGAGTTGGGGTCTCAGCATGGCTCTGCGTGTCCTCCCAGCTACTCATGTCGTGGTGCTCTGCCACTCTCTGGAGAGGTGATTTCTAGCTTTCTGCACACTCTTCAAATCGTAGCCCTCCACAGATGCCCTCAAACCATTCTTCACAGAGAAAAGAACAGACCCCAGCCAAGCACCACTCAGTTTTCCAACCGCACATTCAAACTGACCCGCGCCTTGTCTGCAGAGCTCCCCGTCATCTCCCCACTTAGTCCTGCCCCCTCTGCCCCACCTCCCTAAGAACCCTGCTCTCCCAGCTGTCTCTCGCCTGCACCTTTGACCTTTCCCTCCCTGCTCCCCCTAGCACTCATGCACTCAAATCTCCCTCTTTGGCAAAAAGGTCCTCCTTCACCCTCACTCACCTCCATCTGGAACTTTCTTCGCCTTCACAGCCTGACTTTTGGAACCACACGGAGTTCCCCCCCTGCCATAGGAGTTCACCCTGCTTTTCTTATTGCCTGTACCTCTGTCTGCTGCTCGGGGGCCGGGGGTGGGTGGGTGGTGTCAGGAGCCACGAGCTGTCAGCACAATGTCTTTTTATCCCCAGTTCCTCTCACTCTGCCCCCGCCCCCAGTCCCCTTTGCTCCTACAAAGGAAACTCTCTTTGACCATGCTGTGGCAGCTTTGAATGGGCATGGATGGGCTCCAATTTTATTACTGAGGTTGATGGCGGCGCCCAGTGGGTGGCTTCCTCATTAGCTACCTCAGAAACAAGCTCACCTGGACAAAACGGACTTAATTTCCCACTGAAGACTAAGAGCTTTGTATCATACACAGAAAGTCCATTCCGGTTGTAGAATGAGAAAGTCCTGGGGATGAAAGGCACAACACAGAGCATATAGTCACAGTGGTGCTGTAATAGCCTCGTGTGGTGATAGACGGCGGAGAGTGGGTGGATCATCATGTTGCACACCTAAAGCCAATGTGACGCTCTGGGTCAGCTACTTCAATTAAAAAAAAAGAAGAAGAAGAAAACAGGAAGCCAGAATTCTGCCTTCAAGCATGATGTTGACCTTCCTTCTGAAATACTAACCCTGGCACTATTGTTCTCAGGAACGCTAATTTTCGTCCAGGTCCATAACAAATGATCCTCCAATGTAAACCCTGATGGACGGCTTCTCTGAGGTGATCTGCATCTTGTTCCCCACAGTATTACAACCCACCTCTGAATGTACCTTACAGTCTAATGAATTGTTGGAAAATCCAGCTCCCCCGTCAGATTGTGAGAGGGACCAGCTCTTCATTCTGTCATCTCTTTACGCTTCAGCAATGGGTCATGACTTCCCGATGGTGGTGGTGGGCGGGGGGGGGGGGGGGATTACTCTGAATTGCCCAATCATTATAGTTTGTAATCAGACAGATCTGGATTCGGATCCCACCTCCATTACTAACTGTGTAATGTGCACAAGGAAATAATTCCCCCCTCTCAGCTTTCTCTGTAAATTGAGAAATAATTCTTAGTTTAGAGGTAGGCATAAGCATTTTTAGTCCACGGTAAATGCCTGAAGGCCAATAACTATATTAACTATGATGCCTGTTATGACTAGGCGGTGCACAGTGGGGTTAGGGTCTATATATAGCCTTGTGCTATTGCCTTTAGTTTCCCTGTGGGGGGCAAATGGCTGTTTCTTAACAGGTTTCAGTTGAGATATCCCATAATTGCCCCGCAGACGGAGATCCTGTCATACATCAACTTAATCTCTGTTATCTGATCATGTACTGAAGCTTTAGCATAACCAATCTCTCTACCCTCCAACTGCAAGCCTTTTTTTTTTTTTTTTTTTTTTTTTTGAAGAGAAAAAAGTGTCCTGGCCGATAGTTGTAAGGCCATGTAACAAGAGAACTCCATTTAGCTCCAGTGGGAGCCGGGGGGAGGGTGATTTAAAGGATCCTAGGATGAACAGAAATGTCATCTGGAGAACAAATTTTCTGTCCACCCACTGATTTTCTTGCCTTTCTTTTTCTTTTCTTTTTTCTTTTTGTGGGAAAAAATAAAAGGAATAAAAGGAAAAAGAAAAAGAAACCTGAGTTTTCTTTGAAGGTTCCCAGGAGCAAATCCCCTAATTTCTAGGTTGGGGTAGGATCACATTCCACTCATCCGTGGGCCAGTGGTGCTCAGGAGACAACCACCACTCACGTGGGAAAGGTGAGCATGAAGTACAGGGTCAAGGTCTCAGGGAACAAAACAGTGGTTCTCCTGTCCTAGCCGGGCCCATTCCTCTCAGTCGGCAGTCATGCTAGGAAGTGGCTCTCAGACTCTTCAATCTTACAATATTCCATTAAGAATGGGAAAAAAAAAAAAGTGAGAACTCTAGAATCTGGGAAACTCCAAGATTTTTATTATAGTTTAAAATCTCACTGTCACTGCTGTTTAAAAAAACAGGAAAGTTTTTTAAATTTTTGTTTATTTTTTTATAAACATATAATGTATTATTAGCCCCAGGGGTACAGGTCTGTGAATCGCCAGGTTTACACACTTCATAGCACTCACTGTAGTACATACCCTCCCCAATGTCCATAACCCCACCACCCTCTCCTGAACCCCCTCCCCAGAGCAACCCTCAGTTTGTTTTGTGAGATTAAGAGTCTCTTGTGGTTTCTCTCCCTCCTGATCCCACCTTGTTTCATTTATTCTTTTCCTACCCCCAAAATCCCCCAAATTGCATCTCCACTTCCTCATATCAGGGAGATCATATGATAGTTGTTTTTCTCCGATTGACTTATTTCGCTAAACATAATACCCTCTAGTTCCATCCACGTTGTCACAAATGGCAAGATTTCATTTCTTTTGATGGCTGCATAGTATTCCATTGTGTGTGTGTGTGTGTGTGTGTGTATGTACTACAACTTCTTTATCCATTTATCTGTTGATGGACATCTAGGTTCTTTCCATAGTTTGGCTATTGAGGACATTGCTGCTATAAACACTCAGGTGCATGTGCCCCTTTGGATCACTGTGTTTGTAACTTTAGGGTAAATACCCGGTAGTGCAATTGCTGGGTCATAGGGTAGTTCTATTTTCAACATTTTGAGGAACCTCCATGCTGTTTTCCAGAGTGGTTGCACCAGCTTGCATTCCCACCAACAGTGTAGGAGGGTTCCTCTTTCTCCGCATCCTCGCCAGCATCTGTCATTTCCTGACTTGTTAATTTTAGCCATTCTGACTGGTGTGAGGTGATATCTCATTGTGGTTTAGATTTGTATTTCCCTGATGCCGAGTGATGTGGAGCATTTTTTCATGTGTCCAAAACAGGAAACTTTTAACACCAAAAAGGAAGGAAGGATTTGTTCTTGGATAAAAGAAAAGTTCTTTTCAGAAAAATGGAAATTGTAGTTTCAACCTTACAGTTCCCTTTCTCTGCCTCTCTCCCTGTCCATCCATCCATCCATCCACCCATCTATCCATCTTCCATTTATCCTAGATAACTAGATATGTAGAGTCTACCTAAATATTTATCCATAGAATAGTATACTAATTTCCTCATTTTTCTGTGGATCTTTTATTATGAACAAGCATCAGTCCCCAGAGTAGGATTTTAGGACGATGACTTGGAGGTGATCTATGACAAGCTTTAGTTTCAAGATGAATATTCTGAAAAACAAAATTAAGTGGTGGGTCTCTTATGGTCACGCAGCTAATGGCACATCAGAGCTGGGGCCAGTTCTCAGTTCCTAGTGTTACACCTGAGTGCTACTGCCTGTCTCATCACTAAGCTCTAAGCAAAGGGATAGTCAGCATGTGGATACAGGTTTTCAAGGAGGCTCTCGTCTGCGGGTCAGTACCCAGAACCTCAGGGTAGCTGTTTCAGTCACTCTCCTGTGTTACATCCCCAATTCTACCTTCACTGGTCTCATTCCCCTTCCTCCCCTGACCTCCCCTGACTTTGGCTCTGCTGGTGAAGGGTACTGCCGCATTCCCAGTACCCAGCCCCAGGATGTGGGAGGCACATATTGCTTACTGCTCTTTGCCCTCCATCCCTCAGAGACACTACATTTTTTCAGTTCTACTTTTGAATTATCTTTCGTATCTTGTTTTTCCCTGGCCCTGCACATCTTACTCAGCCCTTCATCATTTCCTTGCAGGACTGATGGTCATAGCAGTTTACGCATCGGTCATCTTAACTCCAGATGCTTTTTTTCCTATCCTTTAAAACAGAACATCAAAAACAATAGCAACAAGAAAATAATAGCAGCAGCAGAAAATTGTAGTGACTTCCCACTGCTTCCACTAGCAAAATCTCCGCTGTCCTCCTCCTGGAGAGCCATGTCTGTTACACGTTCCAGGCAATGTGCTTCTGAGCCTTTGGTCATGCCATTCCTTCTGCCTTGAATGCCTTTCCTCTCACGCTGTGCTTTAAAATCTCCCATTGCCCTTTAAGGCCCACTGCAAATGCTACTCCTAATGCCCGTTTATTTCTTTCCTCTCCAGCAGAATTAGTTTCTCCTTCCCTATGTCTCTATAGCTTTTAGCTCATTACCATCCTTGAGTGAGTATTGTGGGATATCATGTTGGGTTGTGTATTCCTTCCTTATAGTAAAGTGTGAGCTTATTGAAGGTGATCTGGGGACCTTATCTATCACTGCATCCTTCCCAGAATCTGGTTCTGGGCTGGCTCTAAGTGGGCACTTGACTAAAATTTGTTGAATGAATGAATGAAAGGTCTAGCAGCATCTTTTTTTTTTTTAAAGATTTTATTCATTTATTTGACAGAGATCACAAGTAGGCAGAGAGGCAGGCAGAGAAGAGAGAGAGAGGGAGGAGAAAGCAGCTCCCCGCCGAGCAGAGAGCCCAATTCAGGACTCGATTCCAGGACTCTGAGATCATGACCCGAGTTGCAGGCAGAGGCTTTAACCCACTGA
Source organism: Enhydra lutris kenyoni (assembly GCF_002288905.1). NCBI lineage: Eukaryota > Metazoa > Chordata > Mammalia > Carnivora > Mustelidae > Enhydra > Enhydra lutris. The sequence continues at coordinate 24,962,231 of NW_019154117.1, forward strand.
GCCACCCAGGCACCCCACAACAAACTAGATTTTGATTCGAAAGCCTTTTGTATTTCTTTTCAAGCAAATGTTAAAGAATAACAAAGAGTAAGACATTTTGATGCTACCTAACAGAGGTGACCAGTGCCCAGTGCCCAGTGAGAGAGAACCAGAGAACTCTTCAGTTTTTGTACACAGGGTGGGAGAGTAGGTCAACTTCTGAAAATTTCTCTCTTGGTAATCAGATCAGTGACATCATGAGCAACTTTTCCATATAATGCTCTTAAAGGCCAAATTCAATCAATGGCAAGTAGTAGAATACCAAGACTCCAGTCTGAGCTCTGGTTTCTAATATCTCAGTACCATCAGGTCACTTACATTCCATTGGTTTCACTGTCCTCTTTCAAAAGGGAATAATAACAGCTTATCCTTTACAGGATTATTCTGATAATGTAATGAGATAACATATACAACATAACTAGCTAGTGCTTGCCACTCAGTAAATAAGTTCACTCAATAAACACTCAATAAATTTTATATTAATCCTCATTTAGAATAGGTAAGAAGATTTGGGTATAAGCCACAGGAAAACTTCTGAAAGTCCTAAGCGACCTTGAGTTGAATTAAACAGTAACGTAGGAAGAAAGGAAATGGAACTGTCCAATCCTGGCCTATAGAACCCTCTTTCCTAAGGTGGGATTCTCTGTTATGCCTCTTTTCCTCATCTGCCTGCCAGATGGCAAGGATCCAGCAAAGGAGTCATGGCTGTAGGGGATGGTGAAGCCACAAGGTGTGGAGATCTTGGGTCCCTGAGTCACTGCATGGAAGGCTGCCTGCTGAAGTGTAATGAGAACCAGAAACAAACTTTGATCACGTAAAGCCACTGAGATGTGTGTGTGTGGGGTTGGTTAGAGCAGATAGATGTCCCTCACTAAGGCAGCCCTGAAAATAGCACAGCTGTGAAGCTCTGCACTTAAGAGACTCTTACCAGGATATTTATTTCCTGTCTGGCTGTTTGTGTTCCAAAAAGGCAAGAAGCTGGAGAGGTATAAGAGAAAATTAGTAAACATGTTAGAAAAAAGATAGACATCTTGTCCCTACAGAGATTCAATTTTGAAAACAAGGGCTGAGGGCATATTTGTTACACAAATTGCTTCTCATTCTGGCATGTGTGGATCTGCATCTGGCCACCTATTCTGAGTCTGTGCCAGTCTCAACCCTGGATGCACATTAGAATCATCTGGAAGGTTTTAAAAGTCCATGATGCCCACACTCCACCCCCAGACCAATTCAGCTGTATTCACTGATGGTTCCAAAAGTGCATGCACATTTGAGAATCATTGATTTATGCAAATCAGAAGCAGTTCTTTTTATGAGTTAGATGTTCAGAGTCATGAAGTCAAATAGACATTTGCTTGGAGAATCAGACACTAGAAACTGCTTGGCTGTACTGGAGAGTGGAGAGGGTTTCAGTCTGGGTGTCAGATGAACCTGGTTTGAAACCAAATTTGCTTTGTTGCTTACCAGATGATGACCTTGAAGAAGTTGTTTTATTGCTTTTGACCCTCTGTCTGCTCGGCCATAAAAAGGGGATTCTGCAGAGTTGAAAAGGAGAAAAATGGGCTAAGGAGTATACAGCTGGAAATAGAGTAGATATTCAACAAATGGTAGTTATTATGCTCAGTGTTTATAAACAAAGAATGCTAACTTTACAAGCATCCCATTAAAACTGCAGAAGAAAGATATCCTGAAGAGATTCTGGACAAGAAGCAACAGTAAATTGTAATTAACTGAACAGTGTTCATTGTGATTATTTTAAGATATATAAAATACTGTTGACATTATCTTTACTGAGTGTGTTATCTTTATTGCTTTAATTTAATGCATATAAAAATATTTATAAGGATCACCAGTGACACTGGTCTCCAAACCCTATTTTTCCACATTCTCCTAAGTTCTTCAACTCTGAAAGCTTTCAAGTATATCACCTTCTAGTTGAGAAGCAAATATTGCACTTTCTTTTCTTCCTTCCTTCCTTTCTCTCTTTCTTTTTTCTTTTCTTTTCTTTCTTCCTTCTTTCCTTTCTTCCTTCCTTCCTTCTTTCCTTCCTTTCTCTTTCTCTTCTCTTTTCTTTTCTTTTCTTTCTTCCTTCCTTCTTTTCTTCCTTCCTTCCTTCCTCTCTCTTTCTTTTCTTCCTTCCTTCCTTCCTTCCTTCTTTCCTTCCTTTCTCTTTCTTTTCTTTTTTCCTTCCTTTCTTCCTTCCTTCCTTTATTTCTTCCTTCTTTTTGTTTTGTTTTGTTTTGTTTTGTTGAGAGGAAGGAGGGACCAAGGGAAAGGGAGAGAGAAAAGCTTAAGCAGACTCCATGCCCAGCATGGAGCCTGAAGGAGGGCTCAATCTCATACCCTGAGATCATGACCTGAGCCAAAATCAAGAGTTGTATGATTAATTGACTGAGCCACCTAGGTGTCCCTGCATTTTCTTTTCATAAAGGAATAGTTAAGATGAGTGTTAACTCCATCAGTCAGCTCTCGTTAAGCACATCTTTGTGTACGTAAGAGATGCTGATAAGGATCCTGAAATGGATGGAGATACTGACCCTGTGCTCCAGGAGCTTGCAAGCTCTGAGTACTGGTCTTGCTGTTGATGTTCTGGCTGTCCCTTTATTTTATGTCTTTGCGAAATGGCAGCCAGTGATGTAAGTCAGTATGGGACCGGTGCCAAGGGAGAGGTGCAGAATATAACTGTGAGAGATTTCAGAAAAAGAGGGGTTCATTTTGGTTTTGATGATCAGGGAGATTCCCGAAGGAAAGGCCAAGATTCACATAGATGCAGGTTAGTTCTTAGGGAGAATCTTAGGGAGATTCCACGCTGTGAAAAGAAGTCTGTGAAGGAATGGCCCATGTATGTCTGGAGGAGAGCAATAGGACCAACTTGTCAGCTGTGCACGAGGGTTAACATGGAGGACACATAGGACATGAGGCTGGTCAGGTTGCTGGGGCCAGTTTGTCGGGTGTACTGAGTTTCAGACTTCTCCTTTGCCACATGCCACATCTTTACAGTCCATGTAAGCCTGCATCTTGCTTTATTTCTTCTTTTGTCTTCCATTTCCATTCTGCCACCTCACTCCCAACATACACAGTCACTCTAAAGTAATTAAGATGCATTTTTTTAAAAAAATTAATATGTATTTTCATATGAAATTTATTTGTACTTTTACATATATGTATTTTTACATCTGGCTCTGGTGGTCCAGATGGTCACTGTAATTCCCTTCCATGTCTATACCTGAACAAGTCAGCTTAGAATGAAATTCACTTGAAAGGAGACGAGATGCAGGGATGGTAGCCTTTGAAAGGGTCATCAGCTGGTAAGGTCCTTTTATAGCACTTCCTCAAAGATGGGATATTTTGTCATCATGTGGCCTTGTCATTCTGGAAGTCTATGGTGTTTTCACCAAATAATCAGCGTGGTAATGTGACTCTCCCTTGATCCCATAATATTGCAACTTTAATAGCAGATGCATGTAAATCACACCACCACATAATGAAGACCAGGGGGAAAACTTTAAATCTTTTATTTTTAAAATTCCTATAGGGCATGATATCATGTGAAACTTGCCCTAAAACCTGAATGCAAATCTCCAGGAAGGCTCCCTTTCTGTCAGCAAGGCTTTAGCCACAAGACAGAAAAGGTGCAGAAACCAAGACCCATGTAAGAGTGAAGTGGAGAACTTGCCAAGTAAGGATCCACTTGCTAGGCAAGAGCTCTTTGGTACAAAATTGCCAAAGAGAAGGAGAATGATTCGGGGGGCTAAAGAGGAACACCAAAATGTAATTACTGAGAGAAAATAATTTCTTATGCAAGCCTTTATTTTTGAATCCACATTGGTCCCAAGTTCTTAGGCACAAGTTCAGCAAGGTCCATGTCTCCTAGGAGAGTACAGGGGAAAGTTGATCAATGGAATCCATTATTACCTCCATTCCATCTTCCCACTCTTGTCATTATATAGTCATGTTTTGTGATTATTTACAACACAGTCTCATGAAAGGTTGGAAACACATTTATACTAACATGTAAATGTCTAACAATATGTTAATACCTTCGCATAGATTATATTAGGAACAGAGATCAAAGCCTGAACTGAATCTTATCCAGTACTGAACTAGAGTTTTTTGATGAGTATTTATTATGTGCAAACCTTGAGCTAGAGTTTAGGAAGAGGATGCTAAAATGGGTAAATTGAGCTCCCATTTCTTAGGTTTTCACAGAGTAGCAAAGGGTGGTAGTAGTAGAAATGTGTAAATTACTCCAGCAAGATGGAACATGTAAGGTTAGAACCAAATGCTGTGAATGACTGGTGGGACAAATTAACGCTAATTGGGAGGCTGGAAAGGGTAACCTGAGCACACCTTAAAGGAAACTTAGGGTTTAAATAGGTAGAATTTAAACATGTGTACTGGGGTTAAAGAAATTCCAGACAAAAAGAATAACTTGAATAACATTTAGTGAAAGAAGGGAGCTAGTATGCAGAATGGGAAAGAGGGGTCATCCAAATTACCAGCACACAGGGGGTATGAGATAGTGCAAAGGGAAACAGTGGTGCAAAGGGTAGGTGGGGAATCATGCAATGAAGGGCTGTGAATATCAAGGTGAAGTTTTGTTCTGTGTGCTCCAGTTACAAAGAGAATTTGAACTGGGAAGGATGAATTCTCTCTAGAAAATTTTCAGGCCTAAGAGTCAGTAAATTGGGGAGGATTTTCTGGCAGGGTTGGGGGGATGCTGTGAACATTATATTAGGTACCTGCTCTGCTAAATACATTCTAGGACATACAAATTGTGGAGCAAACATACGGATATGGTGGGGAGAGACTTGTCAATTGCAGAGCACTAGGTGAGGGTATGTTGTGAATTCAGACAGGAGAAGGTATTTACTTAGATGGGGGCCAACATGTCTATGTGGGGAAGTAGATACTCTTTCCCACTTTCTGGGTCCCTTCTCATTCCTCTCAGAGTCCAAATACATATTCTTAGAGGTCTGTTTCTCTTCTTTTAAGAGAATGGTTGAAGATAAGGTGGAAGGGACAGGGGAGGTAGGGAGTGAGGAGAAGCTGAATGGTTGGAGCTGGGACATGTTGGTCACGCCGGGACATCGAACAGTTAGTTCTTCCTTCTGCCCAAGTGAAGCCAGGGCTTGATGTTCACTGGAGTCCAGCTGTCAGGTAGCTGAGTGGCGAACGCAGTCTCCCACTGTGCTACCCACTGAGCTTTTGGAACCACCCAAAGCCACATCCTAGACCAGTGACATCTGAAGGCTCCTCAGATAACTCTAATGGGCAGCCATTGAGAAGGGGGGGATTCTTTGACCAACAGCACTGGTGTCACCTGGAAACATATTAAAAATGACCATTAAAAATGGCTTAGGGTTCTATTTGTTGAGAGTCTTTTAAGGGTCAAGATAAATTTGTATGAACATAAAAGCAAACCAGTTGGCAGAGATGAGAAGATGCTTGTTTCTCAAAGGGATTTTGAGGCTGTTGACCAAATCAGAATCTCTGGGTGGTGGGGGCAGCGATCTGTGCTTTCACAAGCCTTCCAAATGATTCTCCTGGGAGACCCCAGGTATGGTGAAAAGGCTTCCCAGTTTGGATGCAGAAGTCCTGAATTCAAATCCCCAGTTATGCCTCCTTGGGAAATGACTTAAAAAGGCACTTGCCTGTAGCTTGGAACCCGTATGGTAACATGGAGCCGAATTATTTTTTTCACGAAGCAAAATTGTATCTCTAATATTTTTTTAAAGATTTTATTTATTTATTTGGGAGGGAGAGAGCAAGTGAGAGAGAGCATGAGAAGGTAGAAGGTCAGAGGGAGAAGCAGATTCCCAATGAGCAGGGAGCCCGATGTGGGACTCGAGCCCAGGACTCCGGGATCATGATGTGAGCTGAAGGCAGTCACCTAATCAACTGAGCCATCCAGACACCCTGTAGCTCTAATTTTTAACCAAAGCCAGGTTTGCCTGAAATCATCCAAAATACAAGCCAGAGACAGTCCCTCCAACCTGTCTCAAGATGTCCCAGAGGTGAGTCACAATTATAATGACTCACATTTATGGAGCTCTGTAAAAGCAGGACAGATAGGCTTGGGAGTCCCTGATTTACGCATGTGAAGACTGAGGCACCGAGATGTGGCAGACATGAACTCATCTGTCTTCTAACTAGTCTAGAGCTGTTTGAAGCCTCTAGGATTATCAGGGCATTTGTCGTTGGCTTTTCAAGGTTGAATTACATCTTTCCAACAAGGTGGAGCTAAGGGTTGCCCCATGGGACATGATTCCCGTCTTCATTTTTTATTTGCTCTGGTCTAGGAGCAAAGTATGGATTGAATTGTTTCCCTGTCAAGAGATACACTGAAATTCCAACCCCTACTGTAAAGGAGACCTCATTTAGAAATAGAATCTTTGTAGATATACTCAAATCGGAGGAGGTCATTAGGATGTGCCCTAATCCGCCATGACTGGCGCCCTTGTGAGAAGGGGACATGTGGACCCAGAGGGCCGATGATGCAGAGGCATGTGGTGTGAAGGTGGCCATGTGAGACAGAGATGGGAATTACGCTACCACGAGCCATGGAGCCCAGGGCAGGAAGAGGCAAGGAACGATCGTCCTCTGGAGACCCAGCGGGAACATAGCTCTGAGTTCAGACTCCCAGCCTCCGGAACCGTGAGACAACTAATTTTTGTTTCTTTAAGCCATCCAGTGTGTGGCACATTGTTACGGCAGTCTTAGGAAACCAATGAAGAACAACTGTTAGCTATCTTTTGAAAATGTCTCATCTCAGAACTGAGTTGGAAATCTAACACATAGGTGGAAACACAACACACATACACTGAATTATATTTTCCTTCAGAGAGCATCCAAACGGCAAAACTGACCTCCAGAAACCGCTATAGCTAACGCCGATCTTTCATTATAGGAAAGCACTGTCATGACATAATTGAAGGGTATCAGAGATGCCTCTGCCCTCACAATTTTCTTCTACATGCTCTATCGTGAGAGATTCATCTACTTCCATGAAACATAGTCTAAGCCCTCAACTCCCTTTTAAAAGGCAAAGGACTCATGAGAGCAGTTACCCATTAAATAATTCATATCTTGATCTCTGATTACTGGGGGAAGGAGGCAGAGAAAGAGACACTGAAAAGAAAAGAAACAAAAAAGTTTGGGGGGCCATGAACTTGAGAGGGAACCTGGAAGTGAAACTCTACATTCTTCTACCATCTTGTCCTGGGCTTGTCTTGAATTTTTCAGTAGGAAATTCAGCTGTGTTTTAATAATCTAATTGCTGTAGATACCCAAGAAATTTTGATTGCATATTTGGCACAGGAAAGAAAGCAAGCAGTCACTGTATGCTGTCACAAGACTATTAACCTTGCCTTCTTGGTGTGCTTCTTTCTTTTCTCTGAGTGTGAAAACTAGTTCTTTCTTTCCCAGTCCCAAAAGAGACCCGACCAAATACTTCTTCATTATTAATGAGCTTGTGTTTAAAGCTTAGAAATGAAGCCTGAGAGCTCTTGAAGGTGGAGGAGTGGAGCTATTTGTTATGGAGTTGGCTTAGGGTTCTATTTGTTAAGAGTCTTTTAAGGGTCAAGATAAATTTGTATGAACATAAAAGCAAACCAGTTGGCAGAGATGAGAAGATGCTTGTTTCTCAAAGGGATTTCGAGGCTGTTGACCAAAGAACTGTCTTTCATCCCTTCCTAAAGGGAGCAGCCCTCCAGTCAAGTGTCTGCAAATATTTACTGAGTCCAGGTTTTACTCATAAAATATTTCTAATCAGGAAATACAAGGAGACATCATCCACATTCAGTTTTAGAAATAAATTCCACGCAGTTGGGTTCACATCTCAACTATTGTCTTGCTCCACCAGAAAGTAAAAAAGAACAAAAAGACCATGAAGTTAGATCTACTTTTTGAATTGGGACCTTTTGTTCAAACATCTCATGATCAGGTCATCACTCTCTATGGAGATAAGTTATTCATACAAATGGATCAGTTTTTAGGGTCATGGCAGAGATAAGGAAGGGATGTTTCAGTTAAAAAAAATCAAGATACAGTATAGCATCAAAAAGGAGAAAAATAAAATCTGAGAAAAAAAACACAGCATGAAATTAAAGGAGAACCTATGATCCCATTTCCCCATCTGAGCCCAGAAGATAAAAACTGTAATAAATTCATTCATCTACACCCACTTTAAATATCGGAGCCGATCAGCAGCCTCACTGATGTACAGCCAGACTTTGAAGTCTGCCTTAGCTCTCTGGAATTCGACCAGCCACTTTCCAGACCATGTAATGTACTGCAGATCTTTCCACATTATGCATTCCAGATGGCCACAGTAATTCTTTGTGCGTTTTCCCCTTTCTTATTTGGGTTACTGGGGTAATTTGGGGAGAAAGCATGCATGCTGCAAAGTGAATATTGACGTACAGTCACTGCCCTGCGCTGCAACGACCATGATGGAGAGCAAAGACACTCAAAGAGTTAAAAATATATACAGCAGAGGGTGGAGGGTGAGAAGTAGGGCTGGGGGTAAGCTTCCCCAACAGCTACTTTTACTGCTTACTAAGCGAGGGCTGCTGGCTGTTGAAGCTCTAGTTGCTGCTTCAGGACTGTTTCTGCGACTCATGAAACATTCCTCCCCCGGCTCCCTTAGCCAACGTGCTGTTGACCTTGACGTAGGTGTGTGCCCACGCGCTTTATCCACACAGGGGGGTGCATCTGAGTGAGAGGGCGCTATTAATAACCACACCTGGGGAGTGGGCTCCACGCACCAGTTGGGACCGGCCTCACCCCCAGTGGAACAGTAACTTCTGGGAGGGGGCTGGGCTGTTCCCATGCTGGTTTTATTTAATTCAGCACTTGCTCAGTGCAAAGAGGCTGCCAAGTGGCTGTTGACCCTTGGGTTTGTGGTGACTGGACTCTCCAGGTCCCCACACAAAGTCAACACGTGCAGCTAATAGGCAAAAAAAAAAAAAAAAAAAAAAAAAAAAAC